>NC_058082.1:25098553-25386962 GCF_014858855.1 Bufo gargarizans
CCATCCTTCTGTCAATAGAGAGCCGCCTCAATTTTACTCTTCTACTACTTATAACTGCCTTGTAATAACAATTCCAGTGCATGTATTCTTATAACTGTCAAGATGTACCATTCCTTTATTATCCCTGCTAGAAGGTTTGTAAGGAAGGTCCAGATGGGTGTTCCACTAAAAGAGCGATCCAGCACCTGGGCTGTCAAAGTCATGTTCTTTGTCATAGAAAATCTATTAAAACAGATTATGTTCCCTTGGTATTACCAACGCGCTTCGATTGAACGATCTTGGTCCTAGTCTAAATGCTGTGCTATCAGTGCATGCTATAAATGCCTACCAACCCCATGTAGTTATGATTGTGAGAATTGTTATCAACTGTGCAAGGGAGTTGAATCCCTCCGCTTCCACTTTTTTGTTACTCTTTTATGACTGAAGGAGAATATACAAACACCATCTCACAGAGAATCGCACAGTACCTCGGGGGGATTATTACTGATTGGGGCACAGCAAATGTCTGTGGGACAATATGAGGCACTCTCTGACACTTTTATTTTCAGGGATTAAAACTACATACATATGAAGTACAACATTTGGCGTCAAACATTATGCAATGATTTCTTAAAGGGGTTATCCGAGACTAACAAATTCTCCCCCACACGCCGGGCCCCTCACACTGATTCTACTTACATGGCTCCCCGCGCCGCTCCTATTCCCTGCACCGCCACAGCTGTTTCTTCCCGTGCACGGATGAAAACATGCTAGGGAGGCTCGTCCCCATCCCCGCCTGCCATTGGCTGCTCCCCCTGACACTGAATATTTTCATCCGCGCACAGGAGAAGCTGCAGCGGCGGTGCAGGGACCAGGAGCCGCGCAGGGGGTCAGGTAACTAGATTTAGTGTGAGGGAGCCAGCATATGGGGGAGCATTTGTTAGTCTCGGATAACCCCTTTAAATTTAAAGAGGTCATAGCTATTTGGGAAAAATGGGTGTAGCATTTGTTAAAGGGAATCTGACACCAAGAAATTCACTGTTAATCAAATGCCTTGCCTTTCACTTAGTGATCCTTTACGTCATTCTTATAATTAATATGCAAATGAGCAGTTAAGTGCACCGAGAGCAAGTTTGTGCACCCGTCCTCCTCCTGTTTCCTCTGCCAGCCCTTCCTATTTCTTGATTGACAGGTGAAGGTTCCTATATAGTCATCTTGCCTGGAACAGGAAGCAGGAGGAGCGTAGGTGCACAGAGTGGCTTGGGCCCGCCCTCAGTGCACTTAATTGCTCATTTGCCTGTGGATTAAAAGTACCTGAAGCAGTGGATCGGTAACGAAAGGTATCATAACATTCACCTGAGCCTGGTGCATTGTGCCCGGTGAATTTTCTGGTGAAAAACTCCCTTTAAATAAATGCAGCAATTATGCAAAACTTTGTAATATAACGTGCTTTTCTTTAAAGGGATTCTGTCACCTCCTTTTACGATTTTAAGCTGGCACCATCGCTATGTTGACTAAAGTAGCTTATTTCCAGGACTCTTCTTTTTACTTTATTTCGTTTAGTGGTTTTGATGTAAAAGCGATTTTTATGTTATGCTAATTAGGGTCCAAGGTGCCCAGAGGGGCGTTTTTCTCACTCTCCGGTGCCCAGTGACGCCCCCCTGCAGTGCCCAGTGACACCTCCTGATCATCAAATAACCTCCCACAGCCCGGCAAACCGTTCCGCCCCCTCCCCACGTCATAGTGTACCTTATAGAAATGCCCCGTCCTTCTTCCTGTCTGCGGCCAGAAAACTTGCGCAGGCGCAGTACCGCCTGCGGCCTGCGCGATCATCAACGTCCTGAGGGCAATAGCGCTCAGGTCACATCACTGGGCTCGGCGCATGCCCAGTGAGACTTTTGAGGCTGTTGCCCTCATGAGGTTGATGATCGCGCAGGCGCAGGCCGCAGGCGGTACTGCGCCTGCGCGAGTTTTCTGGCCGCAGACAGGAAGAAGGACGGGGCATTTCTATAAGGTACACTATGACGTGGGGAGGGGGCGGAACGGTTTGCCGGGCTGTTGGAGGTTATTTGATGATCAGGAGGCGTCACTGTGCACTGCAGGGGGGCGTCGATGGGCACCGGAGAGTGAGAAAAACGCCCCTCTGGGCACCTTGGACCCTAATTAGCATAACATAAAAATCGCTTTTACATCAAAACTACTAAACGAAATAAAGTAAAAAGAAGAGTCCTGGAAATAAGGTACTTTAGTCAGCATAGCGATGGTGCCAGCTTAAAATCGTAAAAGGAGGTGACAGAATCCCTTTAAATCGTCACATGGTGATGAAAGCGGCTAAATACCTTCTCACCGCACTGCAAGCATAATCCAATGTGTGCACTGCTCTACCATGCAGGGGATGTCCGGAATCGTCTGCAGTAGTAATGGATTCCAGCCACACAAGAGCTCCGCTCCACAGCACAGTATCAGACCTCTAGTGTTCCAGTCGCTTAACGCGAGAATCAAAATATTCTTCTTCCCCCCCAGAAGCATACGTAGTAACATAGTTTATAAGGACGATAAAAGACATCTGTCTATCCAGTTCGGCCTGTTATCCTGCAAGTTGATCCAGAGGAAGGCAAAAAAAAAAAAACTGTGAGGTAGACGCCAATTTTCCCCACTTTAGGTGAATAAAAAATTCCTTCCCGACTCCAATCAGAATAACTCCCTGGATCAACGACCCCTCTCTAGTAGCTATAGCCTGTAATATTATTACGCTCCAGAAATGCATCCAGGCCCCGATATTTGTAGCAGGAGAAGTTGGAGCCATACATTTTTAATGACTAGACAACAGAGCACGTACTAAAACTACGAGAAATAAAAACTGCCTCAGGATAGAAATTAGGCGATTTTCTCCAGAAACACTTTTCTCCTAATAACTATAAGCCATGCTGTTTGCACTGCTGATTTTTTTCATATATTTGTCACGAAATTAATTGCAGAGTATCCAGTTTCAGCTAATAAACAGAAAATTGATACACTGATAACGATACAGTACTGAAATATAAGAAAAGCAGTTATAAACCTAATGTGGTAATCTGCCCTCGGTTACTGACATCATTTGTTATTGTATGTATCACCTTAAATGTTCCCACTCCCTATCATACTAATATATATTGCAAAAAGCAAGCCTTGTTGCCAAACACATTTTCTCTGATTGGCTGCAGGAGTCACATGGTGTAAACGCTTCAGCCAATCATTGCAAGTTGAAGCAGACATACAACTTGTAACTCCTGAGGCATGGCTTCTCAGCCTGCCTCTCATCTCCCTGCGTGGACTATTCTAGTAAAAGTGTTGTTTTACATGTAAGCTGTATTTAGTGGAGCAGATTTATCAAAACTGTTTGTTTCCCATAGCAGCCAATTACAGCACAGATTTCAATTTGGCAGAGCAGTTGAAGAAACGAAAGCAATACTTAACAACTTTGCAGTTGGCAAGTATGGGACAAATAGGCCCCACCCTGGGAATGCCCCAAGTGGGGGCATGCCTGTTAACCACCTCCGGACCGCCTAACGCACATGTGCGTTCCGGAGGTGGCAGCGCTGCGCACAGTCACGCATATACGCGTCATCTCGCGAGACGCGAGATGACGCGAGTATGCGCCCGCGCGTGCGCAGTTCGCGCCGGCATTTAATCGAGAAGTATTTCGTCAGCAACCTGCCAGCCAATGATCGTGGCTGGCAGGTTGCTGATTTTTAAAAAAGCCAATCAAAGTGCCATATAGCAGATCATATTTGTAAATATGATCTGTTATATGGCTGCCTGCTCCTCTGCTGGTTCTTTTCGTCGGTTGGATCCAGCAGAGGAGCAGGCTTACACAGTGAGTACACCAAACACTACACTATAGCCCCTGATCACCCCCCTGAACCCCAATTAACTCTTTGATCACCCCTTTGATCGCCCCTGTCAATCACAAGTGAAAAGAAAAAAGTGATCAGTGCAAACTGTCACTTTTTTTTTTCACTGTTATTGACCGTTAGGTTTTAGGTATAGTTTAGGTCCCTTGGTTAGGTAGTTAGCGATCAGTTAGCGCCCAGCCCACCGCACCGCAGTCCGTTATTCGCTGATTAGCGTATCGCTAATCAGCATTTGTACTTTTATAGTATCTGGAAGTGATCAAAACTGATCACGGTCAGATCTATAATTGTATTAGTGTCACTTTAGTTCGCCCTCCACCCAAAACGCAGTGTTTGCCCGATCAGGCCTGATCGGTCGCCCACACGTGCGTTCGCCCACACCCGCCCCACCGCAGTGACAAAAAAAAAATTTTTTTTTGATCACTGCACATTCACTTTACACGCACTGCGGCGATAAAAAAATCAGTTTTGATATTTTTTATCAACCGCAGCGGCCTCCGGTACTTCGCTAGCCTCCCCTTTGTAAGACAGGCTTGCTTTTTTTTTCTTGGGTAGTCTCAGGGAATACCCCTAAATTTAGTTGCCCACATGTCTAACAGGGGGTATTCCTCTGAAGAGGCCTACAGGCTTCTGACCCAGTCGGATGAGGAGTGGGAACCCTCATCTGATGAATCCAGCGGGTCAGAATACGAACCTGTAGAAAGCAGTGGCTCTCTGACCCAAAGTTCGGACGAGGAGGCTGAGGTCCCTGATACCACCAGGCGTACCCGGCCCCGTGTCGCTAGACCGCAGGTTGCGCAGGATCCGCTTCAAGAGCAGCAGAGTGGGGCTGGTGCTGTCGGATTACGTGGTGAGGCATACACCAGCAGCCCAGCCCTCCCTGGACCTAGTACCAGCACTGCCGTACAACCTGGTGAAGTAGCGAGCACCAGAAGGGCAGTTGAAGCTGGTACGGTGGCACGTGCAGTAGTGACCCCGTCGCAGCCACCGCAAAGACGTGCCCGTAGAGCCCCTAGAATCCCAGAGGTGCTGGCAAACCCTGATTGGCAGTCCCCAACTTCAGCCGCACCTGTAGTTTTCCCTTTCACTGCCCAGTCTGGAGTTCGGGTTGAGACAGCTCAGATCGGTTCGGCCCTGGGATTTTTTGAGCTGTTCTTGACTGCGGAGCTTTTAGACATAGTTGTGGCCGAAACAAACAGGTATGCCACACAATTTATCACCGCTAACCCGGGAAGCTTTTATGCCCAGCCTTTCCGGTGGAAACCAGTCCAAGTTTCCGAACTTAAAACTTTTCTGGGCCTCCTCCTCAACATGGGCCTGACAAAAAAGCATGAATTGCGGTCATATTGGTCCACGAACCCGATTCATCACATGCCCATGTTCTCTGCTGCCATGTCCAGGGCACGTTTTGAGGCCATCCTGCGGTTCCTGCACTTTAGTGACAACACCGCCTCCCGTCCCAGGGGCCACCCTGCTTTTGACCGGCTCCACAAAATTCGGCCCCTCATAGACCATTTCAACCAGAAATTTGCAGATATTTATACCCCAGAGCAAAACATCTGCATAGACGAGTCCCTGATACATTTTACCAGGCGCCTTGGCTTCAAACAATACATCCCAAGCAAGCGCGCCCGGTATGGGGTCAAATTGTATAAGCTCTGTGAAAGGGCCACAGGCTATACCCACAAATTTCGGGTCTATGAGGGAAAAGATCAGACCCTGGAGCCGGTCGGTTGCCCTGACTACCTGGGGAGCAGTGGGAAGACAGTTTGGGACTTGGTGTCACCCTTATTCGGCAAGGGGTACCATCTTTATGTGGACAATTTTTACACAAGTGTGGCCCTCTTTAGGCATTTGTTTCTAGAACGGATTGGCGCCTGTGGTACCGCGCGAACTAGTCGCGCGGGCTTCCCCCAACGGCTCGTTAGCACCCGTCTTGCAAGGGGGCAGAGGGCCGCACTGTGTAATGAAGAACTGCTCGCGGTGAAATGGAGAGACAAGCGTGACGTTTACATGCTCTCCTCCATTCACGCAGACACGACAATACTAATTGAGCGAGCAACCCGTGTCATTGAAAAGCCCCTCTCAGTCCACGACTATAACCTCCACATGGGAGGGGTCGACGTCAATGACCAGATGTTGTCTCCGTATTTAGTTTCCCGACGCACCAGACGCTGGTATAAGAAGGTGTCTGTATATTTAATTCAATTGGCTCTGTACAATAGTTTTGTTCTCTACAGTAAGGCTGGGAGAACTGGATCCTTCCTCAAATTTCAGGAAGAGATCATCGAGAACCTCCTGTATCCAGGAGGTTCCGTGGCCCCAACCACCAGTGTAGTTAGCCGTCTACACGAGCGACATTTCCCCAATGTCGTTCCTGGTACCTCAACCCAACCGTCACCCCGAAAAAGATGTCGTGTCTGTAGCAGGAGTGGAATAAGGCGTGACACCCGCTATTTCTGTCCTGACTGTCCGGACCACCCTGCCCTATGCTTTGGAGAGTGTTTCCGGAAGTACCACTCACAGGTACACTATTAGCATAGGGATCATCTCACCAGGACAGGCACACAGGGCTATTAGGGCCCATTCACTCACTGCTGCTGCAAACGTCTCCTTTCACATGGGACAAAGTGCATAACGCACTTCGCCACATCTTTGGGCGATTTGCGCTTTGCACATTGACCCATGGGGAAGGAGAGGTTTGTTCTATAAAGGTAAAAAAAAAAAAAAAAAAACACACCAGTAAGCAAACACGTTAATGTTCAGTTCAAAAAGTTTAAGTTACATGTTCTGTTGCAAAGTTAATAAAATTATTGCGTTGCGGCCTGGTTTTTTCTTTTTTTTTTTTTTTGTCTTTTTACCTTCCAGATGGACCAACCGATCGACCAGCTGCAGCACCGATGTGCATTCTGACAGAAGCATTGCGCTGCTGTCAGATTACACGCAAGTCGGTGTATGCGGCGCTGCAAGACGGGATTTTCTCCTCTGCAGTGACAGATACGTTTGCCGAGGCATACGAGCTGAGGAGGAGGCGGCGTTCCTATGCTTTGGCAAACACTTTGTATATATATAAAAAAAAAAAAAAAAAATCCCGGCAATGATTTATTCATCCACATCGATTGATGTGAATGGAGAAATCTGGTTTGCCAGGGCATACGAGCTAAGTGGGTATGGATGTAGGGCGGAGCTCCTATGTCCTGGCAGACGCCTTTCCCCTCCATTTTTTTTTTTTGGCAGAGATTTTTTCATCCACATTGATCGATGCGAATGAAGAAATCTGTGCCGTTCATTTTTTTCTTTCAGCCCAGAGGCTGAACGGAAAAAAAAATCTCATTACCTGTATGCTCAATATAAGGAGAATAGCAGAAACTCCTAATGCTGGCCATACATGTAATGATTGCGGAGACCCTCAAATGCCAGGGCAGTACAAACACCCCACAACTGACCCCATTTTGGAAAGAAGACACCCCAAGGTATTTGCTGAGGGGCATATTGAGTCCATGAAAGATTTAAATTTTTGTCCTAAGTTAGCGGAAAGTGAGACTTTGTGAGAAAAAAAAAAAAATAATCAATTTCCGCTAACTTATGCAAAAAAAAAAAAAATTCTATGAACTTGCCAGGCCCCTCATTGGATACCTTGGGGTGTCTTCTTTCCAAAGTGGGGTCACATGTGGGGTATTTATACTGCCCTGGCTTTTTAGGGGCCCTAAAGCGTGAGAAGAAGTCTGGGATCCAAATGTCTAAAAATGCCCTCCTAAAAGGAATTTGGGCCCCTTTGCGCATCTAGGCTGCAAAAAAGTGTCACACATCTGGTATCGCCGTACTCAGGAGAAGTTGGGGAATGTGTTTTGGGGTGTCATTTTACATATACCCATGCTGGGTGAGAAAAATATCTTGGTCAAATGCCAACTTTGTATAAAAAAATGGGAAAAGTTGTCTTTTGCCAAGATATTTCTCTCACCCAGCATGGGTATATGTAAAATGACACCCCAAAACACATTCCCCAACTTCTCCTGAGTACGGCGATACCAGATGTGTGACACTTTTTTGATGCCAAGGTGGGCAAAGGGGCACATATTCCAAAGTGCACCTTTCGGATTTCACCGGTCATTTTTTACAGATTTTGATTGCAAAGTACTTCTCACACATATGGGCCCCTAAATTGCCAGGGCAGTATAACTACGCCACAAGTGACCCCATTTTGGAAAGAAGACACCCCAAGGTATTCCGTGAGGGGCATGGCGAGTTCCTAGAATTTTTTATTTTTTGTCGCAAGTTAGTGGAATATGAGACTTTGTAAGGAAAAAAGAGAAAGAAAAAAAAATCATCATTTTCCGCTAACTTGTGACAAAAAAAAAAAAATTCTAGGAACTCGCCATGCCCCTCACGGAATACCTTGGGGTGTCTTCTTTCCAAAATGGGGTCACTTGTGGCGTAGTTATACTGCCCTGGCAATTTAGGCGCCCAAATGTGTGAGAAGTACCTTGCAATCAAAATGTGTAAAAAATGGCCTGCAAAATCTGAAAGGTGCACTTTGGAATATGTGCCCCTTTGCCCACCTTGGCAGCAAAAAAGTGTGACACATCTGGTATCGCCGTACTCAGGAGAAGTTGGGGAATGTGTTTTGGGGTGTCATTTTACATATACCCATGCTGGATGAGAGAAATATCTTGGCAAAAGACAACTTTTCCCATTTTTTTATACAAAGTTGGCATTTGACCAAGATATTTTTCTCACCCAGCATGGGTATATGTAAAATGACACCCCAAAACACATTCCCCAACTTCTCCTGAGTACGGCGATACCAGATGTGTCACACTTTTTTGCTGCCAAGGTGGGCAAAGGGGCACATATTCCAAAGTGCACCTTTTGGATTTCACCGGTCATTTTTTACACATTTTGATTGCAAAGTTCTTCTCACACATTTGGGCCCCTAAATTGCCAGGGCAGTATAACTACCCCACAAGTGACCCCATTTTGGAAAGAAGACACCCCAAGGTATTCCGTGAGGGGCATGGCGAGTTCCTAGAATTTTTTATTTTTTGTCGCAAGTTAGTGGAATATGAGACTTTGTAAGAAAAAATAAAAAAAATAAAATCATCATCATTTTCCGCTAACTTGTGACAAAAAATAAAAAGTTCTATGAACTCACTATGCCCATCAGCGAATACCTTAGGGTGTCTACTTTCCGAAATGGGGTCATTTGTGGGGTGTTTTCTACTGTTTGGGCATTGTAGAACCTCAGGAATCATGACAGGTGCTCAGAAAGTCAGAGCTGTTTCAAAAAGCGGAAATTCACATTTTTGTACCATAGTTTGTAAATGCTATAACTTTTACCCAAACCATTTTTTTTTTGCCCAAACATTTTTTTTTTATCAAAGACATGTAGAACAATAAATTTGGCGAAAAATTTATATATGGATGTCGTTTTTTTTGCAAAATTTTACAGCTGAAAGTGAAAAATGTCATTTTTTTGCAAAAAAATCGTTACATTTTGATTAATAACAAAAAAAGTAAAAATGCCAGCAGCAATGAAATACCACCAAATGAAAGCTCTATTAGTGAGAAGAAAAGGAGGTAAAATTCATTTGTATGGTAAGTTGCATGACCGAGCGATAAACGGTGAAAGTAGTGTAGTGCCGAAGTGTAAAAAGTGCTCTGGTCATGAAGGGGGTTTCACCTAGCGGGGCTGAAGTGGTTAAAGGGGTTATCCCATGATTTATGTAAAAAATGAACATCAGACATCGTATAGTGCATGAGGATCTCTTTCTAACAAAGCTAGAACCAGCCCTGTACCTCACATGGATCCAGAGATCTCCACATTCATTGCTCTGCTAGATTTATATCAAGCTGACGGTTCAAGGGGAGTGTCTTTTCTGCTGCAGCTCAGGGGGCGTGTCCATGTTCTCCCTATCACAGCTCAGGAGGCGTGTCCATGCTCTCCCTATCACAGCTCAGGAGGCAGTTGAAGGATGAAACTGAGCATGTGCGGCCTTCTCAGTGAGCAGGACAAAGAAATAAGAAAAAAACAGCAGGTGGCGCTATACAGACACATTTTATAGAATAACTCACTGGCTATGCTAAATTTTTCATTACATGCAATTACAAAAGTATTCAGATCCAGGCGCTGGTTTGAAAACTAGAATATTTTTCATGGAACAAACCCTTTAATTTTTGGGTGGGGCTTACATAATCCCTTCCCCTTTTTTTAGCCCAGGACAGCAAGAATTTGCAAGGACTGTCTCTGCAAATTAGGGACAGTCCTTGCAAATTTGGGACTGTTGGCAAGTATGTGAAAGCTGAGCTCTGATTGGTTGTCATGGGACTTTATTAGACAGTAGCCCACTACTCAATACACCTCTCTACTCCTCCACTACAGGAAGAGGCGTATTAAGTAGTGGACTCTGATAGTGTGGTTGTAGTGCGGGTTACGTTGCACCAGTAGAAGGGTATTGAGTAGTGGACACTCCAGTACAGGTGAAGAGAGAGTTGCCTTTTGCCTCCTTCTTTAAAGGGGTTGTCTCACTTCAGTAAGTCGGATTTATCATGTAGAGAAAGTTAATACAAGCCACTTACTAATGTATTGTTATTGTCCATATTGCTTCCTTTGCTGGCTGGATTCATTTTTCCATCACATTATACACTGCTCGTTTCCATGGATGGAGTACAGGGTGGTTGTGCTTGCACACGATAGGATAAAGCCCTAGCCTATGTTTTCTCCCATGGTCCCGGCCACCAGAGAGGCTGACGCTTTTTCCTATAGTATGCAAGCACGGCCACCGATGCTGGATTGCAGGGTGGTCTGTAACCATGGAAACGAGCAGTGTATAATGTGATGGAAAAATAAATCCAGCCAGCAAAGGAAGCAATATGGATAATCACAATACATTAGTCAGTTGCTTGTATTAACTTTCTCTACATGATAAATGCCACTTACTGAAGTGAGACAACCCCTTTAAGAATTGAGTCAGAAGAGCGGGTGTATCAGTGTGTGGATACAGACAGTATGACAGATAATGGGGAGAAAAAGAATCTATAAAAACATTATATTTTCTACTATGAAACAACATGCGAAAGGTGATCCAGGTTTACTGCCATGGGACAATTATCATCCTGCAAAAGCATTTACATTTTGTATTTTAGTGTTCCTTGAAAAATGAAAGAAATGACCAACAAGAGTTTTTGAGAGCCCATTGTATTTTTTGCACATGGGCATAAAGTGGTCACGATGGTGACAGGCAAAGGACAGTGATAGCATACAGCAAGCAGAGTGGGGGTAAAGTGATGACAAAGTGGTCCAGGTGGCACAGTGATGGCATATTAGGGGGTAGAGCTTTCTGAAATAACCAGTAGTTAGCTAACCCTCTGTTTCACTGGCCCGCTCCCCCAAGACCCCCGTTCCCAAGCACATGAGAATATGTATAAAATAAAATTTCTACTACTGTACATATTTCTAAATCACTAACAATCAAGAAGGAGATATCGACAAACTACAGTTCCCCATGCTCTTCCTGTTTTAAAGAGGATACCCCATTTGAGACACAGGATATGCCTAAAATGTCCAAGAGGTGCAGGTTCCACATCTGCGAAATGCACTTATCTCCAGAACAGGGCCCCATTACTCCTGGCTTCCTAGAGCAAAATATCTCAAAATGAGTATCACAAGATGACCAAGTTTAACCACTTCAGCCCCGCTAGGTGAAACCCCCTTCATGACCAGAGCACTTTTTACACTTCGGCACTACACTACTTTCACCGTTTATCGCTCGGTCATGCAACTTACCACCCAAATGAATTTTACCTCCTTTTCTTCTCACTAATGGAGCTTTCATTTGGTGGTATTTTATTGCTGCTGACATTTTTACTTTTTTTGTTATTAATCAAAATGTAACGATTTTTTTGCAAAAAATGACATTTTTCACTTTCAGCTGTAAAATTTTGCAAAAAAAACGACATCCATATATAAATTTTTCGCCAAATTTATTGTTCTACATGTCTTTGATAAAAAAAAAATGTTTGGGCAAAAAAAAAATGGTTTGGGTAAAAGTTATAGCATTTACAAACTATGGTACAAAAATGTGAATTTCCGCTTTTTGAAACAGCTCTGACTTTCTGAGCACCTGTCATGATTCCTGAGGTTCTACAATGCCCAAACAGTAGAAAACCCCCACAAATGACCCCATTTCGGAAAGTAGACACCCTAAGGTATTCGCTGATGGGCATAGTGAGTTCATAGAACTTTTTATTTTTTGTCACAAGTTAGCGGAAAATGATGATGATTTTTTTTTTTTTTTTTTTCTTACAAAGTCTCATATTCCACTAACTTGCGACAAAAAATAAAAAATTCTAGGAACTCGCCATGCCCCTCACGGAATACCTTGGGGTGTCTTCTTTCCAAAATGGGGTCACTTGTGGCGTAGTTATACTGCCCTGGCAATTTAGGGGCCCAAATGTGTGAGAAGAACTTTGCAATCAAAATGTGTAAAAAATGACCGGTGAAATCCAAAAGGTGCACTTTGGAATATGTGCCCCTTTGCCCACCTTGGCAGCAAAAAAGTGTGACACATCTGGTATCGCCGTACTCAGGAGAAGTTGGGGAATGTGTTTTGGGGTGTCATTTTACATATACCCATGCTGGGTGAGAAAAATATCTTGGTCAAATGCCAACTTTGTATAAAAAAATGGGAAAAGTTGTCTTTTGCCAAGATATTTCTCTCACCCAGCATGGGTATATGTAAAATGACACCCCAAAACACATTCCCCAACTTCTCCTGAGTACGGCGATACCAGATGTGTCACACTTTTTTGCTGCCAAGGTGGGCAAAGGGGCCCATATTCCAAAGTGCACCTTTCAGATTTTGCAGGCCATTTTTTACACATTTTGATTGCAAGGTACTTCTCACACATTTGGGCCCCTAAATTGCCAGGGCAGTATAACTACGCCACAAGTGACCCCATTTTGGAAAGAAGACACCCCAAGGTATTCCGTGAGGGGCATGGCGAGTTCCTAGAATTTTTTATTTTTTGTCACAAGTTAGCGGAAAATGATGATTTTTATTTTTTTCTCTTTTTTCCTTACAAAGTCTCATATTTCACTAACTTGCGACAAAAAATAAAAAATTCTAGGAACTCGCCATGCCCCTCACGGAATACCTTGGGGTGTCTTCTTTCCAAAATGGGGTCACTTGTGGCGTAGTTATAGTGCCCTGGCAATTTAGGGGCCCAAATGTGTGAGAAGTACCTTGCAATCAAAATGTGTAAAAAATGGCCTGCAAAATCTGAAAGGTGCACTTTGGAATATGGGCCCCTTTGCCCACCTTGGCAGCAAAAAAGTGTGACACATCTGGTATCGCCGTACTCAGGAGAAGTTGGGGAATGTGTTTTGGGGTGTCATTTTACATATACCCATGCTGGGTGAGAGAAATATCTTGGCAAAAGACAACTTTTCCCATTTTTTTATACAAAGTTGGCATTTGACCAAGATATTTTTCTCACCCAGCATGGGTATATGTAAAATGACACCCCAAAACACATTCCCCAACTTCTCCTGAGTACGGCGATACCAGATGTGTGACACTTTTTTGCAGCCAAGGTGGGCAAAGGGGCACATATTCCAAAGAGCACCTTTCAGATTTCACAGGCCATTTTTTACAGATTTTGATTGCAAGGTACTTCTCACACATTTGGGCCCCTAAATTGCCAGGGCACTATAACTACGCCACAAGTGACCCCATTTTGGAAAGAAGACACCCCAAGGTATTCCGTGAGGGGCATGGCGAGTTCCTAGAATTTTTTATTTTTTGTCGCAAGTTAGTGAAATATGAGACTTTGTAAGGAAAAAAGAGAAAAAAATAAAAATCATCATTTTCCGCTAACTTGTGACAAAAAATAAAAAATTCTAGGAACTCGCCATGCCCCTCACGGAATACCTTGGGGTGTCTTCTTTCCAAAATGGGGTCACTTGTGGCGTAGTTATACTGCCCTGGCAATTTAGGGGCCCAAATGTGTGAGAAGTACCTTGCAATCAAAATCTGTAAAAAATGGCCTGTGAAATCTGAAAGGTGCTCTTTGGAATATGTGCCCCTTTGCCCACCTTGGCTGCAAAAAAGTGTCACACATCTGGTATCGCCGTACTCAGGAGAAGTTGGGGAATGTGTTTTGGGGTGTCATTTTACATATACCCATGCTGGGTGATAGAAATATCTTGGCAAAAGACAACTTTTCCTATTTTTTTATACAAAGTTGGCATTTGACCAAGATATTTCTCTCACCCAGCATGGGTATATGTAAAATGACACCCCAAAACACATTCCCCAACTTCTCCTGAGTACGGCGATACCAGATGTGTCACACTTTTTTGCAGCCTAGATGCGCAAAGGGGCCCAAATTCCTTTTAGGAGGGCATTTTTAGACATTTGGATCCCAGACTTCTTCTCACACTTTCGGGCCCCTAAAAAGCCTGGGCAGTATAAATACCCCACATGTGACCCCACTTTGGAAAGAAGACACCCCAAGGTATTCAATGAGGGGCCTGGCGAGTTCCTAGAAATTTTTTATTTTTTGCATATGTTAGCGGAAATTGATTTTTTTGGTTTTTTTCTCACAAAGTCTCACTTTCCGCTAACTTAGGACAAAAATTTCAATCTTTCATGGACTCAATATGCCCCTCAGCGAATACCTTGGGGTGTCTTCTTTCCGAAATGGGGTCACATGTGGGGTATTTATACTGCCCTGGCTTTTTAGGGGCCCTAAAGCGTGAGAAGAAGTCTGGAATATAAATGTCTAAAAATGTTTACGCATTTGGATTCCGTGAGGGGTATGGTGAGTTCATGGGAGATTTTATTTTTTGACACAAGTTAGTGGAATATGAGACTTAGTAAGAAAAAACAAAAACAATAAAAAAAATTCCGCTAACTTGTGCCAAAAAAAATGTCTGAATGGAGCCTTACAGGGGGGGGTGATCAATGACAGGGGGGGTGATCAATGACAGGGGGGTGATCAATGACAGGGGGGTAATCACCCATATAGACTCCCGGATCACCCCCCTGTCATTGATCACCCCCCTGGTAAGGCTCCATTCAGACGTCCGTATAATTTTTACGGATCCATGGATCGGATCCGCAAAACACATGCGGACGTCTGAATGGAGCCTTACAGGGGGGTTATCAATGACAGGGGGTGATCAGGGTGATCAGGGTGATCACCCCCCTGTCACGGATCACCCCCCCTGTAAGGCTCCATTCAGACATCCGCATGATTTTTTACGGATCCATGGATACATGGATCGGATCCACAAAAAACATGCGGACGTCTGAATGGAGCCTTACAGGGGGGTTATCAATGACAGGGGGTGATCAGGGTGATCAGCCCCCTGTCACGGATCACCCCCCCTGTAAGGCTCCATTCAGACATCCGCATGATTTTTTACGGATCCATGGATACATGGATCGGATCCACAAAAAACATGCGGACGTCTGAATGGAGCCTTACAGGGGGGTTATCAATGACAGGGGGTGATCAGGGTGATCACCCCCCTGTCACGGATCACCCCCCCTGTAAGGCTCCATTCAGACATCCGCATGATTTTTTACGGATCCATGGATACATGGATCGGATCCACAAAAAACATGCGGACGTCTGAATGGAGCCTTACAGGGGGGTTATCAATGACAGGGGGTGATCAGGGTAATCAGGGTGATCACCCCCCTGTCACGGATCACCCCCCCTGTAAGGCTCCATTCAGACATCCGCATGATTTTTTACGGATCCATGGATACATGGATCGGATCCACAAAAAACATGCGGACGTCTGAATGGAGCCTTACAGGGGGGTTATCAATGACAGGGGGTGATCAGGGTGATCACCCCCCTGTCACGGATCACCCCCCCTGTAAGGCTCCATTCAGACATCCGCATGATTTTTTACGGATCCATGGATACATGGATCGGATCCACAAAAAACATGCGGACGTCTGAATGGAGCCTTACAGGGGGGTTATCAATGACAGGGGGTGATCAGGGTGATCACCCCCCTGTCATGGATCACCCCCCCTGTAAGGCTCCATTCAGACATCCGCATGATTTTTTACGGATCCATGGATACATGGATCGGATCCACAAAAAACATGCGGACGTCTGAATGGAGCCTTACAGGGGGGTTATCAATGACAGGGGGTGATCAGGGTGATCACCCCCCTGTCACTGATCACCCCCCCTGTAAGGCTCCATTCAGACATCCGCATGATTTTTTACGGATCCATGGATACATTGATCGGATCCACAAAAAACATGCGGACGTCTGAATGGAGCCTTACAGGGGGGTGATCAATGACAGGGGGTGATCAGGGAGTGTATATGGGTGATCACCCCCCTGTAAGGCTCCATTCAGACGTCCGCATGTGTTTTGCGGATCCGATCCATGTATCCATGGATCCGTAAAAATCATGCGGACGTCTGAATGGAGCCTTACAGGGGGGTGATCAGTGACAGGGGGGTGATCAATGACAGGGGGTGATCAGGGAGTGTATATGGGTGATCACCCGCCTGTCATTGATCACCCCCCGGTAAGGCTCCATTTAGACGTCCGTATGCGTTTTGCGGATCCGATCCATGTATCCGTGGATCCGTAAAAATCATACGGACGTCTGAACGGAGCCTGACAGGGGGGTGATCAATGACAGGGCGGTGATCAATGACAGGGGGGTGATCAGGGAGTTTATATGGGGTGATCATGGGTGATCAGGGGTTTATAAGGGGTTAATAAGTGACGGGGGGGGGGGTGTAGTGTAGTGTGGTGTTTGGTGCGACTGTACTGACCTACCTGAGTCCTCTGGTGGTCGATCCTAACAAAAGGGACCACCAGAGGACCAGGTAGGAGGTATATTAGACGCTGTTATGAAAACAGCGTCTAATATACCTGTTAGGGGTTAAAAAATTCGGATCTCCAGCCTGCCAGCGAACGATCGCCGCTGGCATGCTGGAGATCCACTCGCTTACCTTCCGTTCCTGTGAGCGCGCGCGCCTGTGTGCTCGCGTTCACAGGAAATCTCGCGTATCGCGAGATGACGCGTATATGCGTGACTGTGCGCCAGCCTGCCACCTCCGGAACGCACATGTGCGTTAGGCGTTCCGGAGGTGGTTAAAAAATATATATTTTGCGTTATTCCCAACGTCCTACACCTGTGCCAACGGGACTGAATGAGACACCTGAATTCAATGATTTAAGAGTTTTTTTCTGATATTGATGACCCATACCCAACGATCAGCTGTTTGAGGAGGCCGTGAGCACCGTGGTACCCTCACAGCTTATCAAGCACAGCACCGTACATTGTATAGTGGCAAAGCTTGGTATTGCAGCTCAGTCCCATTTAAGGGAATGGGACTGAGCTGCAATACCAAGTACTACCACTATACATTGTGCGGTGCTGTGCTTGGTATGCTGTGAGGAGCAAACAGCTGATTGGCAGGTATAGGTCTTCCTGGCACCTATGCTATGTGACTGATGAATACGACATCACTGGCCTAGTCGGCGTCACGGCTGTTTCAAACAGCTGATCGTCCTGGTGTCACGCCCCCACTGATGACATATTGATGACGTTTCCTTAGGAATCTCAGGATACCCCTTTAAGACCTGCATCAATACTTTCCTCTATAAAGTCTACGTCCATTCAGATATTGCAGACAGCAGATCAATATGAGAACAAGATAGGATCTTAATCATTCAGGTTTTATTGATATACGTCAAAAAAGCGAAATTTCTAGCAACATAAAAAGCCTATCCTGCGATTTTCGAGTCCCACCATGTATAGGAACCTTAGTTCCTCATCAGTATTCTGCGCTGCTCGGATTTAAATCTCCTTTAGTTCCTTATTCGACATCTTCTCTATAAAGTATAATGAAGTGTTAAAAATATAAGGAGCTGTCAGAGAAAATATTTGCCGCCATTGGCGCTGAAATCAAAGCCGGATAATTTGTACTCAGGAGTAAAGCGAAATATCGATGTTATTTAATTAGACAATATTTTCCGCCGTGATATTGAAGATTCATAAAAGTAAAATATCCTCACTGACTACGGGACTTTTAAGATGCTCCTTGCCGCAGTCAGGCATTGACTGAAATAAAAAGTGAGACGATCGGGCAACTTTATTTATAAGCAGTAAATAACGGCAGCGAATCGGCGCCCGGGTGCCAACTCTGTCCGATAGGAGGAAAGCCTTCTAACCAGCGGAGCGCTTCTTTACGGCTTTTGGCTTGTACGTGTTCCTGCTGCCATTTTCCTAACCTTTCACTTGATAAAGTTCACGGTGGAAGGTATAATTACGACGTCCTTCACTAATTTCAAAATGTAATATATTTGCCCTGAAGTTTAAAGCCGTCAGATTAGAATTCGCGAGGCGGCCGCCTGACTCATTTGTATGCCGCCTGGTATAAATAGCGTATCAGTTTGTGCATGAAATTACCTCTCTCCCATTCCGAAAAACCGGCAGGAGAAATAATATATTTGTTTTTCGTACGGGGATCAGAAACTCCTCGAAGGGATTCATTGCCCAAAGTACGCGGCGCGGCTTTGCTTCTCTATTACCGGCAACGCATTTTACACATCGTGTTTACTACTTAATAGAGGAAGTTTACAAGTGCATGACATTTATATCTCACAGGTTCACCCGGACGGCTCCGCTCCGTCGTTAGCCGAGGAAATGTTCACTTGGATACTACTTCCAAAATGAATGTAGAACTCTTCTTGTTACAGAGGCATTTATATATGGCTGCCGCCATCTATTTTATTATCTCTTTCTAGCCCCGAGTGACCGGGACCTCAGTTTCACCTTAGTGACTTTTTCGACTTAGTGGTTTTATTATTTTTATTGACGAGACTTACATAACTTACTTTATGTTTTTTATTATAAGATGCACTGGTAATAAGAGGCATTCAAGTCTACATGGTAGAAAACACATAGTTTAAAGGAATTTTAAATTTTTTTCAAAGCAGCACCTGGATCAGAATACGTCTGAAATATGATTTATTATGGCCGCTGAGCTATTCAATAAAATGTATCTTTTTGTTCTTTTGCTTATTTCTCTGTCCACCTTGGGACACAGCTGTAGCAGACAGGACACGCCGCCTCAGCTGCGATAGGGAGCGAGCTGCAGCAGAAGGGACATGCTCCCAGAGCTGTGATAGGGAGAGAGCTGCAGCAGAAGGGACATGCTCCCAGAGCTGTGCTAGGGAGAGAGCTGTAGCAAAAAAGGCATGCTCCCAGAGTTGTGATAGGGAGAGAGCTGCAACAGAAAGGACATGCCCCCTGAGCTGTGATAGGGACACAGCTGTAGCAGAAAGGACATGCCCCCAGATAAAGGACACTGTGCACTGTGCCAGAGATGTGATAGGGAGAGAGCTGCAGCAGAATGGACATGCTCCCAGAGCTGTGATAGGGAGAGGGCTGTAGCAGAAAAGGCATGCTCCCAGAGCTGTGATAGGGATAAAGCTGCAACAGAAAGGACATGCCCCCTGAGCTGTGATATGGACACAGCTGTAGCAGAAAGGACATGCCCCTAGAGAAAGGACACTGTGCCTGAGCTATGATAGGGAGAGAGGTGCAGCAGAAGGGACATGCTCCTAGAGCTATGATAGGGAGATAGCTGCAGCACAAAGGACATGCCCCTGAGCTGTGATAGGGACACAGTTGTAGCTGAAAGGACATGTCCCCTAAGCAGGGGCGTAGCTAAAGGCTCATCGGCCATGGTGCAAGAATTCAGCTTGGGCCCCCCACCCCTTCACTCAGCACTGGTGCACCTAGCTTTTCTGCTGCCCAAGGCAAATATTGAAATGCCCCCCCCCCTTCCCTCCAGTCCTACTGTTAAAGGGGTTGTCCTCTTTTTACTACTGATGACCTATCCTCAGGATAGGTCATCAATATCAGATCAGCCGGGGTCCTCCGGCACCCCGACGATCAGCTATTTGAAGAGAGGGCAGCTTTCTCTGTTCTGTTCACCTGCTCGCCGTAGCATTTGCAGTGATGAGCAGGTAAACAGAGCAGAGAAGACAGCGCTCATAAAAAAAAAAGCGGACAACCCCTTTAAAGACATTACATACAGCGCTACAGAACATACAGGGTAATACAGCACCACATACCTCTAATATCCAGTGAATTCTCTTCTCTAATGTAGATATTCTCTTTCCTTTTCTTCTCCTGTCAGACCAGACCGCCATGGTGACTTCTTTCAGCCGCGCCTCGTCTCTGCACAGTTTAACAAACAGACATCTTACTTTCCTATTTTTTCATCCGCCTCCTCATCTTCTCAACACCCCATCCTGCCACCCCCAATACTGTGTCCACTGTGCTCCCCAATACTTTTCTGCAGAAACAGTCCCCCTGAAAATACTGGTACCACACAGATAGTGCGTCAGTACAAAAACACCCCTTTATATTGTGCGCTAGTACAAAAAAATCCCCCTTCCTTTCAGATCAGACCCCTATATAAAACCCTAAATGAGATTCCCCTGTGGCGAAACTAACCTCGCCACTGGGTTTTGGAGGGGCCTGTTTGCCAGCCTCTTGCCTCAAGATTATGGCCCATATACTAACTTTGAAGGAGAAGACAGACCGGCCGCACAGCCTAAATCTGTGGAACTGTTTTGGGCAGGAAAGCCATGCTTGCGGTCGGCCAAATGTGACTCCCATGGAATTCGGGAACCCCTGCTGGGATCTGGGTGATTTTTGGATATGTTGTTCACCCAGATCAGAGCTCTCCATGGATGTATAAAATATGGAGATATGTGGGGGTTTGAGGTGTTTTCTGTGTTATGGGGAAAAATGTGTGTTTTCTGCCTGTGAGTGATTAAGTTAACCCATTATGTTTGGTAATTGTATCACAGGCAGAGCCCATTGTGTTTTGGTAATTGTATTTTGTTTATTGCGTCAAAGACAATGTCTATTCTGTTATTGAGTGCGTCACAGGCAATGCCATTGTGTTTGTTAATTGCGTCACAGGCAATGCCATTGTGAATGTATAGTTTTTGTGTTTAAACTGTAAAACTGTAATTGATTGGTTGCTATGTTATGTCCTCAGTTCCCAACCAGGTCCACGGGGGTGGTACCCTTGTTGGAAAGTGTGTATATAAGTCAATGCTTGTGTGTTCAATAAAGAGTTTCTGTTTTACCCTTCATCATGTTGAGGCTGGTGTTTGGGTAACTGATCGACACTGGGGAATGCAATACGCTATATACAATCCTGGCTATAACCCCTAGCTCTTGTTAGAGCTGTTCCTTGTTCCTGTGGTGGTTTTGGTGTAGAGCGGAGTGCTTGGAGTCCTCGGGAAGCGCTAGGAGCATCCATCTACAGAGGTACCCAGTCGGGGTGCCAGGAGATTAGTTACACCCCCATCTCAGACCAAACCCCCTTTAGACCTCTATGTCAGACCCCATATAAGACCCCAGTTTTAGACCTCAGATCAGACCCCCATTAGACCTCCATGTAAGACCCCGACCCAATATCAGACCTCAGATTAGACCCCCATTAGAACTCCAGACCCCATTAGACCTCCAGACCCCCATATCTGACCCCCATTAGACCTCTAGACCCTCAATCAGACCTCCAAACCCCAATCAGACCCCATTAGACCTCTATACCCCCAATCCTGCAGCGTCAGGTCAGAGTGCGCTCTGTATGTCTTGACGCTGCAGGCAGCCAGAACACAGTAGCGCCAGCCCTGAGAAGAGCAAGCAGGAGTAGGGGTAAGTACTGTACAGCGCTCACAGCGCTTCTCTACCCCTCCTCCTGCAGACTAGTGAGTGCTTCCATTATGCACTGCATCTTATAAAGGGAAAAGTACAGTACCACTAGGGCCTGGTCGCAACCATGACCGTTGCGACCCCTATAGTTACGCCAGTGCCCCTAAGGGTACTTTCACACTTGCGTTTTTCTTTTCCGGCATAGAGTTCCGTCCTAGGGGCTCTATACCGGAAAAGAACTGATCAGTTTAGTCCCCATGCATTCTGAATGAAGAGCAATCCGTTCAGGATGCATCAGCATGCTACGGTTTTATCTCTGGCCAAAAAAACTGAAGACTTGCCTGAATGCCGGATCTGGCATTTTTTTCCATAGGAATGTATTAGTGCCGGATCCGGCATTCAAAATACCGGAATGCCGGATCCGGTAAAAATGTGAAAAAAAAATCGAAGCCGATCAGTTTGGCCGTATGACAAATGGACAGACGGATCCGTTCTTGCAATGCATTTGTAAGATGGATCAGGATCCTGATCAGTCTTAAAATGCAATCAGTTGGCACACGTTTTGCCGGATCGGGCAGGCAGATGGAACTGCCTGCCGGATTCTTCTGCCGCAAGTGTGAAAGTAGCCTAAGAAAGGACACTCCACCTGAGCTGCAATAGGGAGAGAGCTGCAGCATAAAAAGTTCCTGAGCTGTGATAAGGAGATAGCTTCAACAGAAAGGACACACTCCCTGAGCTGCCAGCTTGAAATAAATCTAGTAGAACAATTGGAGCAGTGAATGGGGAGATCTCTGGATCCATGTGAGGTACAGGGCTGGTTCTAGCTTTCATTTTTTACATTAGTGATGGGATAACCCCTTTAAAAAAAAAAAGAATAAGCCCAATGTGAACAGAACTCATGGAGAAGACAGAGCCTACATTGAGGCAGACAGAGTCTCCTTAGCTCCATACGTATTGAAGCAAAGGTGATACAAGGAGGCCAGGAGGAGCTGAACCATTAGAGGAGCACACAAAACTGGAGACAGTGGGGGAAATGTATCAAACTCGTGTAAAGTATAAGGGCCTAGTTGCCCATAGCAACCAATTAGATTCCATCTTTCATTTTGGACAGCTCATTTAGAAAATGAAAGGTGGAATCTGATTGGTTGCTATGGGCACCTAGGCTAGTGTTACTTTACACCAGTTTAATAAATCTCCCCCCGTGTTTCTGAGTGTGGGAGAAGTTCATAGCAGGTAGTGATTGCCCTTTTGGAGATCAGGAAAAGCTGTCAATTAGAAACGTAGCCCCGAAATGGTAAAAATGCAGGAAGATGTATGACACAGGTAACATAGTACAGACACGGCGGTCTATGATATCTACGAGGATCAGGCCTCATCATGTATCAGGTGCATCCACCGGCAGTCCGCACCTAAACAGAAATGTATGGCAGCTCCAAGCTACAGTAATGTACACCAGGAAACTGCCGTAAATGAAGATAAATGTTTTTGGCCAGCTGGCCCTGCCTCCTCACCATCCTTGCCACACACCCTTTTCAAAAAGTTGAGTAGAAATGCCACAAAATGTTGCCACAGTGGTATATAAAAATTCACAAACAGGGTTTACAGGGACTACTTTACACCACAAAAGTGGCATTAATGATAAATTCCCTGATAGGCTTTAATGTTTGGCCTAATAGGCATCAACTCCAGACAGTCATTTAAAAGTTAAAAGTAAGTGGTTTCCGAGAACCAACATCACAATCATTGCAGACTGGGCCTGGAAAAGAGTCCCGGCCACCTGAGAAGAGTCATGGTTACTTATGAAGTCCTGCCCACCTGCTGATGGCTGACCGTCTTCTACCGAGTTTTCTCCCTTTCTCTCTAAGAGAGAACTGCCAATCATCAGCAGATGGGCGAGAGAGCAGGAGATTAGGAATAACCAGGACTCTTCTCAGGTAGATTGGACTCTTTTCCAGGCCTGTGCTGCAATGATTATGATGCTGGTTCTCAGCGACCACCTACTTTTAGCTCATGAGTGACACACCGCTGACATCAGCATTTCTATCACTATTTTATACTGCCCTCAGTGAGGTCAGCATGAAGTTGATGACAGGTTCCCTTTAGGCCTCATGCACACGACAGTTTTTTTTCACGGCCCGCAAAAACTGGGTCCGTGGGTCCGTGATCCGTGACCGTTTTTTCGTCCGTGGGTCTTCCTTGATTTTTGGAGGATCCACGGACATGAAAAAAAAGTCGTTTTGGCGTCCGCCTGGCCGTGCGGAGCCAAACGGATCCGTCCTGAATTACAATGCAAGTCAATAGGGACGGATCCGTTTGAAGTTGACACAATATGGTGCCATTTCAAACGGATCCGTCCCCATTGACTTTCAATGTAAAGTCTGGAGTTCTTTTATACCATCGGATTGGAGTTTTCTCCAATCCGATGGTATATTTTAACTTGAAGCGTCCCCATCACCATGGGAACGCCTCTATGTTAGAATATACTGTCGGATATGAGCTACATCGTGAAAATCAGATCCGACAGTATATTCTAACACAGAGGCGTTCCCATGGTGATGGGGACGCTTCAGGTTAGAATATACTGAAAAACTGTGTACATGACTGCCCCCTGCTGCCTGGCAGGTGCTGCCAGGCAGCAGGGGGCAGACCCCCCCCCCCTGTTTTTAACTCATTGGTGGCCAGTGCGGCCGCCCCCCCTCCCTCCCCTGTAGTTAACTCATTGGTGGCCAGTGAGGCCGCCCCCCCCCTCCCCTGTGCGGCCGCCCCCCCCCCCCCCTCCCTCCCCTGTAGTAAACTCGTTGGTGTCCAGTGGGCCCCCCCTCCCTCCCCTGTAGTTAACTCGTTGGTGGCCAGTGGGCCCCCCCTCCGTCCGCTATAGATAACTCATTGGTGTCCAGTGGGCCCCCCCTCCGTCCGCTATAGATAACTCATTGGTGTCCAGTGGGCCCCCCCTCCCTCCGCTGTAGATAACTCGTTGGTGGCCAGTGGGCCCTCTCCCCTCCCTCCCCCTCCTAATTAAAATCGCCCCCCTATCATTGGTGGCAGTGGTGAGTACCGATCGGAGTCCCAGTGTAATCGCTGGGGCTCCGATCGGTAACCATGGCAACCGGGACGCTACTGCAGTCCCGGTTGCCATGGTAGCTTAGCAATTTGTAGAAGCTTCATACTTACCTGAAGAGCTGCGATGTCTGTGACCGGCCGGGAGCTCCTCCTACTGGTAAGTGAAAGGTCTGTGCGGCGCATTGCTTATAGCACAGACCTGTCACTTACCAGTAGGAGGAGCTCCCGGCCGGTCACAGACATCGCTGCTCTTCAGGTAAGTATAAAGCTTCTACAAATTGCTAAGCTACCATGGCAACCGGGACTGCAGTAGCGTCCCGGTTGCCATGGTTACCGATCGGAGCCCCAGCGATTACACTGGGACTCCGATCGGTACTCACCACTGCCACCAATGATAGGGGGGCGATTTTAATTAGGAGGGGGTGGGAGGGGAGAGGGCCCACTGGCCACCAACGAGTTATCTATAGCGGACGGAGGGGGGGCCCACTGGACACCAATGAGTTATCTATAGCGGACGGAGGGGGGGCCCACTGGACACCAATGAGTTATCTATAGCGGACGGAGGGGGGGGCCCACTGGACACCAATTAGTTAACTACAGGGGAGGGAGGGGGGGCTGGCTACCAAGAAGTTAACTACAGGGGAGGGAGGGGGGGGGGGCGGCCGCACTGGCCACAAATGAGTTAAAAACAGGGGGGGGGGGGTCTGCCCCCTGGCAGCAGGGGGCAGTCATGTACACAGTTTTTCAGTATATTCTAACCTGAAGCGTCCCCATCACCATGGGAACGCTTCTGTGTTAGAATATACTGTCGGAAATGAGTTTTCACGAAGTGAAAACTTAGATCAGAAAAAGCTTTTATGCAGACGGATCTTCGGATCCGTCTGTATGAAAGCAACCTACGGCCACGGATCACGGACACGGATGCCAATCTTGTGTGCATCCGTGTTCTTTCACGGACCCATTGACTTGAATGGGCCCGTGAACCGTTGGCCGTGAAAAAAATAGGACAGGTTATATTTTTTTCACGGCCTCGAAACACGGGTCACGGGCGCGGTGTAAAAACGGTGCACAAGCCGAGTTTTCTACGGCCCCATTGAAAGTCAATGGAGCCGCAGAAAAAAACGGAAAACGGCACAACGGCCACGGGTGCACACAACGGTCGTGTGCATGAGGCCTTAAGCAAATCTCTTGTATTATGCAATCCCTGGGATATTATTTGCCAAGATCATCACAAAAGTCTTTACCATGATTAAGATATCTTCTGTTCTTGATTCATAAATTTTTCATCGTAAAAGCTCATAAATGCAATAAAAGACTAAAAGGCATTAAGGACAAACTAAATAACTTAAGTCATGTATTTTAAAGAGGTTAAAGCACTAAAAAATGAAGTGAAGGTTATATCAGTATATATGAATAAACAGAACGGAGGAAGCAGTTGTTACCTGTAGGGGTACACTTTAATATGATTTATTTATTTAATCAATTTAATAAGGGTGTCTGATTTACAAAATTAATTTTCAAAAACCCCATTAATGATGCAGTTACGCTATGCTGGGTCCCCCGGACACCACTGAGGTGTCACCACATTTTGCTGCTTTCTGGAAGGGATGGTAAGGCGTGGTGCACCCCAATGGGAAATAAGTCCAGAGAGTCGGGGTCTGCAGTAAACCAGTGCGCTTCTTTACTGGAGGAATTCAGAAGCAAAACAATACATGCGAGGGATAGGGCTGGCTTCTACAGTCTCCTCCCTGGCAGAAGAAGGGTTTGATGTTGAGGAAAAGCCTGAGCTTGCTGTCCCTCTTTCTCTCAGAATCCTGGTCCAAGGCTGGTGACCCATGGTCTGTGGCAGAGTATCCCTGTCTCAGCGTCTTCTTCTGGTCACTCATAGTCTGGCAGAGTCTCCTCTTCCAAGCACTGTTCCCTAACTGCAGCACACTAGGGACTCTGACTGCTCTCCTTATATACCAGTTTTAGCTAGACTAAAACCTTCTAGTGGGAGGAGTGGAGTGGAGAAACTCAGCACAGATACATTGTTTCAACTCCCGTCTGTCATAGACCTACATTAGAGCTTCATTGATACTCAATGGCAATGACACAGCAGTAGTAGAACATTATGGCAGCAGTAGAACATTACCAGCTTCTTATTCAAAGTCCTAACAGTCTCTCAGTATTCATCAGGGCTGGGACAAGGTCCACCACCAACAGAGGCTGAGCTGCCAAAGTGCGCCCCCCGCATCTACCCCACCAGACATTTAGATGTTATTTTTTCCCGCAGCTCTAATGCTCTGATGATCGCTGATCAGTAGATGACTCAAGTCAAGCCCCCCGCCATTTAGATATGTATGTTTGTTATTAATCATCATCCACCCCACTTTGTCCTGACAATGAATGTTATGTCTCAGAACAGCAAGGCAGCGGCAGAGGACCAGAGAGCAGTGACTGCAGGATGAGCATGCTGTCCGGAGAAGGAGAGGTAAGTTGTTTTATTTATTTTATCAGGGGGTCTGATTGGGGGGTCTTATCTGAGGTCTGATAAAAATCAGGGGTCAGATTGGGGAGTCTGATCTAAAGTCTGATAAAGATTAGGGGGTCTGATTTGAGCTCTGATAAAGGCTGGAGGCCTGGTTAGGGGGTCTGATAAAGATTGTGGGTCTGATTGGGGGGTCTGATCTGAGGTTTGATAAAGTTTTGGCTCTGATTGGGCGGGTCGGATCTGAGATCTGATACAGATTGAGGGTAGGTTAAAGTTTGGGGGGTCTCAACTGAGGTCTGATGAAGATTGGGGGTCTGATGAAAAATACGTTTTTCTTATTTTCCTCTTCTCAAACCTGGATGTGTCTTATGATCAGGTGTGTATTATAAAGTGAAAAATATGTAATTGTCATGTACTTACCTGGCATGATCTTTTTTTTCTCCCAGCAGCAACCACTCTAGTTCGGGCATCAGTGCTGGGGGCGATCAGGAGCGGCACGTGCACCAGTCGTACGGCCATTTCTGGAATGTTGCCATGCTGACAGACCAAGTCCTAGCTGGTCAGCCCATTAGAGGAATGGGAGGCTGAGCCAATCAGGCATGGGACTCAGAGGGCTAGGCTGGGGATGTAAATCATGCACTGACTATTGGTCCGTGACTACAATTTCATGTGTCCTGGCTTCATTTTGTCCTACTTTGTTTGATGCTCATCTCCTATTCCTGTTTAGATATTCTTCATGTACCGACTTTGCTTTGGCTCCTGATTAACCTCTTGTCTGCTGATATGGCTTCTAGTGACTCTCCTGGCTTCAACGCTAGCTGACTATTCTTCTGTTTCCCTTTTGGTTAGGCCTACTACCTGTTTGCTCACACCCACTTTCTGACACCTTATTCTGTGAGACGAAACCTGGGTCCCTAGCACCCAAGACCATCCGGCCTTGCGGTGGGCTCTGTTGAACACCTAGACGCCTTAGATTCTCCATACTAACTGGAGTGCTGAATGAATACTGGTGGCAGTTTTGAGTTTGCTGTGGTTCCAGATGGTAACCTCCGTAATTTACCTTACATTAAAAGAGAGAATAGAGTCATCTCTTGCTCCGGAGGACCCATCACATTAGTGAATTACATGGATAGCCATTCATTTCAATACACATTGTGTAATGCTAAATTTCACCTGTGGTGGCACTGCAGGAATATTGCACCCTTATTGCCACACATATTCCAGCAGCAGGAAAACCTGTCATCAGCTTATCATCAAGGGACCTTTCTAATGACAATGGATTATTGAAAGTGGACGACCCCTATACAAATAAATAGATAAAGTGTCATTCTCTGGTCTCTGAGGAGGATCTGTATTCACCCTGAAGACTGTATTAGTCCATGGACGCTTTCTTTTGCCCATTCAGGGAGTTCTCTCTGATTTTAACACTGATGTCCTGAGCATAGGATAGTCCATCCATGCTTGGTTGGTGGACATCTGATCTCCAGCACATGAGTCCCTTGTCCTCCTCATTGTTTATATACTCACAGCAGTCCATCTGTATGAGCCGATGTAGCCGACAGGCATGCGCACTCAGTATGCTGCATTTATTAACCTATTTACTACTGTGGCATTAAAAAGTTGCAAATTACAGCACATGCCATATCTGTACCATGAATTTCAACTGTTGAGCTTCTCAACACTTTTCTAAAGTGCCAAGAAATGGGTTGGGGCTTACTGGGATTGGGCAGGGCCTATCGGATTTACTATAACTTTCTCCAGAAACTGGCGTAAGTTGTAGCTGAAGTCTACACCAGCCCATAGCTAACGTAAATTTGAGTCTCTGTAAAGCGGTTATATCTCGAAACATACTCTACATTTTTTAAACCAGCACTTTGATCTGAATACTTCTTTAATTACATGTAATTAAAAAAGTATTATAGCTACTGAGTTGTTCAATAAAATGTATCTGTATAGCGCCACCTGCTGTTTGTCCTTTTCCTTATTTTTTGTCCCTCTCTCTGAGCTGGTCGCACATGCTCAGTTTAAATCTTCAACTGCCTCCAGCTATATGTTCTGTTGTGGCAGTTACAGGGAGAGATCAGCAGCAGAAAGGACACACCCACTGAGCTGCTAGGCTGATGAGAATCTAGCACAGCAATTGGCGCAATGAATGGGGATTCATGTGAGGTACGGGGCTGGTTCTTGCTTTGTTAGAAAGGTATTGTCATGTACTATATGATGTTTGATTTAAATTTTTTACATCAATCATGACATAACCCCTTTAAGAGGCATTTGCCTCTTAATAAATTAGGTGCATCTTACTCCAACGCCCAGGGATCAAGACTGGACTATGGGAACGCCAGTACTGAAAAATGTCGCTCAATGGGGCACATTAATTATGAGGGTGTCGTTTTAGACGCCGGTCTTAATAAGCCCCTGCGCTGGTGGCGGAGTCGCCAAAGTTATGTAGAGGCGCCGGCCTCAACATAACTTCGGCGTATCCAGTGCCAGTCTAAATGTAAGACAGCTTCTGAGCTGTCTTACATTTAACCCATTTTCTATGCCTAAAACCGGCGTATTAAATGATGAGTGAGATGGGCCTGCCGGCCCGTCCCCGCCCACGCCACGCGCCCTTGTTTAGACCTGGCGTGAGCGTGGAAGAAGTCTTAGATTCTGCCTCAACATGGTTGAGGTACCACAAAAATGTGTATCTGTTCGTAAATGACCCCTAATGTGCCTATGTAGAAAATGAAGAGGAAATGAAGCTACAATAAGCAGCATGGCCTCATCAATGTGCTGACTGAGGTTGGCCCCTGATGTTCTCATCGACATTTTACTATGGGCATCCCCTTCATCCCCCTACTCTTCAGTTTTTCAACAGATCTATTTTCCTTCAGTGCAAGCCACGTGAGCTAGAATTTTAGTCTTACCAGTGGATTTCAACACAGTCGAAGAATCAGTCACGCCATCTGCACAAAGTATTTTTTTCTATTTTTATTAAAACTTTATGGCATTTGGTATAAATTCTCACCTTCTCATTCCCGGGAGAGGATACAGTGAAGAAATCTGAATGATTTACTTGTTTCTTAGTCCATGTCTCACACATCTCCACCGCTAATATCTATTGATTTTCCGCATTTTGGGATTTTTTTTTCCCTCTAAAGACAGTGTTATCTCTGCTTGACTACGCTTGATATTTTCTTATTTGCTATTCTGTTGCTCTTCACCAAATTTCACACCTGATGGTTTTTTCCTATTAATTTTTTTTCTGTCCACTAGCCTTTATTTTCTAATTTCCGTTTAGTTCATATTTTCATATTTTCTTTTTTGACAAATTGCAGACAATAGCCGCGATGCCTCGACAGAACATCTTTTTAATAGGTATTTTCGTCCTCTTCTATCCATTTATAAATCCATTATTAATTTATCATGCATGAGGACGGGACTGTATAATGTGACTTCTCCAAATGTGCCCTCAAAAAAAGAAAGAAAAAAATTCCCTTCAAGGTAATAACAGGTGCCTTAATAGTTTTTATTCTACCATCAAATGTGTTACAATTTTCTAAATTATACATGGTAGGCTGAAAAGAGTGAAAAGGCTGTAATATTTATGTGACTGCCAGACCCCGCGCTGTCCCAAAGTTTTGCTTTGTGCAGGGTAAACTCCGGGGGGGCCGGATAATACTTTATCTATTTATAAATGTTTTATGAGAAGAACAAATGGTAAAGTTTTCTTTTTTAAAAGCACACAAACAAAAAAAAAATGCTTTCTATAAAATCTAGCTCCACACTGGAATTTAATTTCCTAGCAGTGAATTGGATGCTTCTTAAAGGGGTTGTGTCCCGAAACATATTTTACCTTTTTCAAACCAGCACCTGGACCTGAATACTTCTGTAATTGCATGTAATTAAAAATTGTATCTGTATAGCGCCACCTGCTGTCTTCTTCTTCTTTTCCTTCTTTTTTTTTTTTTTTGTCCACCTCACTAAACTGGTCAAAAGTGCTCAGTTTAAGGGCTCATGCACGCAGCCGTAGATGTTTTTGCATTCCGCAAATTGTGGATCCGTAAAACACGGAAACCAGCAGTATGCGTTTCGCATTTTGTGGAACGGAGTGTCTGGCCCTCTATAGAACTGTTCTATCGTTGTCCGTAAAACAGACAAGAATAGGACATTTAAAAAAAAATTGCGGGGCCACAGAACAGACCCCATTGAAGTAAAGGGTTCCGCATCCCACCCGCAAGAAATGCGGATCAGATGCAGACAAAAAAACAGGGTCGCGTGCATGAGCCCTAAAACTCATCTTTCCCCGCTGTCGAAGTTTAAAGCTGCGCTGAAATACATTGTCGGGACTGCCGTGCATGTGCACATGAGTCCTCTCCCTTATGTTAGCACAGCAGTCCCAACTAGAGATGAGCGAAGTATTCAGAAATTCGATTCAGCTGCTTCGCTGATTTTTACAAAAAGTTCACCTTGTGACAAATTACTTCGTTACGAAGTGCATTTCTTTGTAAGTAGTGGGTGCAATGACAGGGAAAGCCGATTGCGTCGCTACCCGTCGTACCACTCAGATGCCGTGTTCATTGCTAATCGCGGCATCTGACAGTAATAACACAGTGTAAATTTGTAAAAAAAATCATACTCGCCTCATCCATTTGCTCGTGACAGGCGGCCTCCACCATCTTGACTGAAGATCCGGAAAAGCCAATGATGATGTCAACACTTTGGCCGGCATGGTGATGTCATACCTCACCACGCATAGGATTTCGTGCGAGATCTTCAATCAAGATGGGGGGGGGGTCCGGCCTCTTGCTTGCAAATAGATGAGGTGAGTATGATTTTTTTTACCGCTATTTAGGGAAAATCGATTCGCTACCACGAAGCATAAGGAAATTCGGCACGCGACAGGCCGGCCTCCACCATCTTGACTGAAGATCTGGAGAAGCCAAAGATGACGTCAACACTTCGGCCGGCATGGTGATGTCATACCTCACCACGCACAGGATTCAGTGTGAGATCTTCAATCAAGATGGGGGGTCCGACCTCTTACTTGCAAACGGATGAGGTACCGTAAGTATGATTTTTTTTACCGTAATTTAGGGAAAATCGATTCGCTACCACGAAGCATGAGGAAATTCGCCTTTGTGGCGAATCAAATTTTCCCTGAAACTTCAATTCGCTTAACACTAGTCCCAACCGTGTATTTCTGTGAAGCTGTAAATGCTGACAAGCGGGGGAACCAGGAGTGGCAGGAAAATAAAAAATGCCGATCTGGACTTATCCGCAGTACTACTTGTGCGTTACTGCACATAATGGTCCAGTGGTGACAGATTCCCTTTAAAGTGAAACTATTATCTACATGTTCTTCAGATTAAAGGGGTTATCCCACCTTCTAATTTCATTGCAGCGTCTCGTGTTCGCGCTGTACTAACGCCTATTTCCTGGGGCGTTGTCCTTTCTATTGATGGGCAGCTCGTCAGCATTCTGCTGATCAGTTGACTCCGCCTCCCTTACTTCAGTGCGCGCTCCAGTTATAGCCAAACTTCATTCTGGGAGGCGCTGCAGCGCTTTCTCTACCCTCTCACGTCCTGCATTCAGCGGCTCTGTTTCAGAAGCAGCGCAAGGGAATGAAGAACCGCGCATGCGTGGCCGGCGGCGTGCGCGTTCATGGAAGAAATGCAGCCACACACTGGAAGGTGGTTTCGCTCGCCGCGCATGCGCGGCCATTGCATTCGGCCGGCGAAAGGTGGCCGTAACTAAGGGAGGACACAGTACAACAATGAGGTAAAAGGGGGAGGTTTTTAGCGAGAAGGGTAGGAATTGGCTTAAACATTATATTTAGGAAAATTATCATTGTCGCAGCGTGGACAAATTAAACTATGATCCTTTTGATGGGATAACCCCTTTAATAATTTTTTTGTTACTTTTTTTATGGTTTGCTTACCAAAAAGATGTGACACCACACAACCTAATATGCAAGAGTGTATGCTACACAGCACTTCCTGAGTCCATATGACATAGGAGAATTTTTACTAAAATTTGTATTACCCCTGAGCTGGGGGTACTACAATTGTTTACAGGTATTGTATTGTTATGTATTTTTGTATGTTTATCTGGCCATTTGTTCCAGCAGGGATATGGTTAGCAAGGAATAGGGCTAACAAGCCTGTTCCTTCTCTGTTGGTAGGAGTGGGCTACCAGGGGGGAAAGATTCTATGTAACCACAGAGGAGTGAGGAAGCACACTACAAAGCTCCTGCTCCTAAAAGAGTTTCTCCACAGAGAATAACCTTTAACAGCTACAACCATCGATAAAGACACTGCTGTGAGGTGAGGGACTATTGCTACATGTACAGGTTTTCTTTTTCTATTGAGCTGCACAGCATTTCTTTGGATAGATAAGTTATGGAGGACCAAACCTATATCGAAGAATATGCAAACACTCTCCGGCTATCTCCTTTATATCTATGTCCAATCTTCTTTTTAGTGTCTTCAAAGAGGTTGTCAATATTATATTTTTTTTTTCTGCCCCCCCAACTAGTGTTACCTATGGAGAAATCCATACTCACTTGGTCCTTGCCAGCTCCCGGACTGGATTTCTGGTCCCCATCTGTCAACTTCCACATGCATGGGGTCATATGTGCCTCTTCAGTCTACCACTGTCCCCAGCAGTGACATGACCCCTAGTGGTACGTGACCCAGTAATGACTTAACACTTGGAGACACGTCACCAAGAAGTGAAAAGAGCCAGGAAGTTTGAATAAAACTGTAGAGATCAGGTAAGTATGGATTTCAACACAGGTCCCATTGGCTGGGGGGCAGATTTAAAAAACAAAAAACTGGGCAACCTCTTTAAGTCTTGAGAATGTTACTCCCATAGACTTGTCTCTGCATCTTCAATCCCTATTTAGATTTCACCCAAGGGCAGGCACCCATACACATACCAGGACTATGAGACTTCCCGTCTCGCGGCTCCAGTTCTCCACTCTGGTTGTTCTGGTTGCCAGACTCTGAGGGTGCTACACACCCAGTCTCTCACCTGTCTAGACTGAATCTTCTAGCCTGGTCATCCTGACCAAATACAGTATCTGGCACCTTCTACTGGAGTAAGATGTTAAAGCAGTGTGTTACATCGAGGCAGAGGGTGAATGGAAAGTGTTTCATGACTACCAATGAGTTGATTGTATAGAGCTGCACACCACATGGCTGCCTCTCCATTCACCTTCTACCTGAATGGACAGCCACGTCATTTGGTGGAACTGGGGTCAGGGGACTGCTGTTCTCGTGGCAGGTGAGGGGCCTAAACAAGGGCATAGCTATTTGGGGTGCAGATGAAGCAGTTGCATATGTGCCCTGGTTTCTAAGAAGCTCTAAACGGAACTCTGTCGCAAAAGAAGACACCAGCATTATAAATGGTTGATGTTAAAGAAATATGCCTCTCAGGAGGGAGTAGATAAGCTGTGATATCACCTATTGTGAAAGGTGGATCCTGTGTTATCTCTATACAGGTGATACCTATCATTGTAGTAATCCTGCCTATGATTATAAAGAGATGGCTGCTGAAAAGTGATCTATACAGACCAAGAAGTGACACCTAGTGGTTAGTGTAAAAACTATGGGATTATGGGACAAATTGGGAAAATATGGACAAATATGGGAAAAATTAAAAAAATATCAGCATTTAAAAAATATATATTTTTATGGTTGTTTTCTGATGGCATATTCCCTTAAAAGTTCAAGTTCTGACACTGCAGTTTTTTATTTATTTTTAAGCATATTTTTAACTGACACCAGCACTGCCCCTCCCCCCAACAACAAAAAAAACAAACTTTTTTATATGCGGTACTTTATATTTTATATTTTCAGGATCCACTAAAAACCTGCGCCAAACTGCACTGTGTGAGCTTAGCCTTATGGAGAGCATGGTCTGGGAGAAAGCATGACATTTCTAATTAAAAATATCTCTTCCATCTCTGCAAGAAGGTTTGACAGAAAATTGGCAACGCACTTTATATGGTCGAGGTGACGTTTCCTTTAAATTGTGATTATTTTTATTATATATGTTTCTGAAGAAAGTTCTCTAGTTCATTAGCAGAACAGACTGAAGTCTTCATTTTTTTCCCTCTGGAGAGCAATGCCTCCGATTCGTATTTTTTTTTTCTTTTTGTTCCTCTGGGTTCTCCATTTTACAGCTTGTTGAGCTTTTCTTTCACCGATTCATCTTGCTCAGGTAGATAAAATGAGTGCCAAAGAGAACTCTAGGAAAGTAATTACATTAAAATATCCTAACAGCTTTACCACCAAATTACCTGGAAAAAGAGACTCTCACAGGGGGCTGCGTGACCTCTCCTGGCAACTTGACAAATGTTTTGTGACTGTGACTACTTCAAGCATATTAATTACCTAAGTGACACCAACACAAAAAACTAAGAATCCGACATTCCTCAGTTTTCTTAATGGATTTACATCTGAGAAAGTTGTGAAATTTAAAACTTTAGCACAATGCATTTTTCAGACAAGTCTACACAAATACTTCCTAAGGCTAACTTCACACTCGCGGCAAAGCTATCTGGCCGACTGTTCCGGCATAGCCAGTTAGTGCCGCGTGCCTCCTGGACCACATTGACACTAATGGGATCCAGCCGCTCCCCGACACAAAATGCCAGGATTTGGCTGGACAAAAAAATGCTGAACACAATGGGGGACATTTATTAAGCATGTTGCGCCAGAATCATGGCGTAAAATGCACCAAAAAGAATGGCGTTTTAATTTGCACCAAATTTACCAACAGTTTTCCCCACAATTTTCACTATAAAGAATGCATCACTCCAGAAATAAGTTGGCAAAGTGGACGGGGCTATCCAATTGGCGCATAATAGGCCTCATTTATCATTCAGTGACTGAACTAAAGACATCCTGATGCATCCTGAACGGATTTCTCTCCATTCAGAATGCATTAGGATAAAACTGATCAGTTCTTTTCCGGTATTGAGCCCCTAGGACGGAACTCAGTGCCGGAAAAGAAAAATGCTAGAGCGGTGAGCGCCTTTTGATATATGAGTTTAAAAAAAATAACCATTTTTGATTTGTGACGTTAGTATGTTTTTGGCGCAAATTACGTCTTTATTGATAAATGAGCCCCCAATGGTTGCAGCGGTTTTGGATATTTGTAATATGCCATAAATGTCTGGTGAGTCCCGGCTCTGGGAGTCCTGTCGTCAGAACCTTCTCTCCATTCACAGTGGCCATGTGAACAGGTGGGATGGATGTTGTGGAACCTTCTTTCTGGAGGGGGAACAGTCTGTGTATGTGCCATACATGTCTAAGCTGGCAATATTCCTATAAAAAGGGTTGTCCAGGATTTTAAAAATCAGCCATGTTTTCTGAACCCTGGACAACCCCTTCAAATGATAAATTCTGCCACTGCTGAGGCACTCAGGCGCAGATAGCGGCGCAATGGTTATCTATCTGCGACTTTGCCCCGCTCACGCCAGGTCTACAATTGTGGGAGCAGCAGGGGGCAGGCCGGCGGGTCCATCTCATTCACCATTTTCTACACCTGTTTTAGGCATAGTAAAAGGTCTATAAGTAAGACCACTCGGAAACTGTCTTACATTTAGAACTGGCGCTGGATGAGCCAAAGTTATGGAGATTCCTGCTCCTCTTCATAACTTCAGCGGAGCCACCGCCGGCTCAGGGCTTTATTAAGACCACCGCCTAAAACGTCGGTCTTGATAAATGTGCCATTTAGTGCATACAGTGTTCTTAATATTGCCTCCAGTGCCTAAACAGTTCAGAGTCTTTGTCTGTAATATTCTCTTTATTGCAGACGGTCTTCACCCAGTGCTGCCCATAGGCCCTACACTACCGTGCCTATAGATAAATCCAGCTCTATTCCCAAGAATATTACAAATCCTTAAATTCTCCCAGAAATCCCTTCTTAAAGAAGTACTCCCACAAAAATCTTTATTCTCTGGCCCATTAGAAAGGTATACTGTATAATGTAAACTGTAGTAAAGATATTATTATTTTTACCAGTGACTGTATTTGTGAGTATAACCTCCCTTCTGATCCTCAGCTGTGTCACGGGCCAACATTATGATCTCCAACTGACACAGGATAGGAAGTTGGTTATTCCTAGGAGACTCCCATAGGAATACATAGAGAAACTGGCTTCCTGCCCTCACATAAGATTCTGCATTATTTGGAGAATCAGAGTGTTGGTCACATGACACAACTGAGGATCAGAAGGGAGATTATAATTCACAAATAGTCACTGTTAAGAAAACTACAGTTTACATTTTGTACCATTCTAACAGCTCAGAGAATAAAAAAAAATGTGGGAGGGCTTCTTTAAAGGAATAGCATCTAAGCATGGCATGTAATAGGCAGGATTACATCATTACCATCTATTGTATCACCCCCTCTCCCAGGCTGCTCTGCAAGTGGAGGCAACCAGTCCTGCTCACATTCTAGGACAGGTTGCTGGTGACCATTTTAAATCATTGTCAGGAAAACCCTTTAAATGCCCATGCATCTAACAGGTAATGAAAGTATATTGAGTAGTAGAACATATACACTATATACAGTATTACTACCAGCTGCAGTATCTCATCGTGTTTGTCAGTGTCTGTGTAGAAGCAGATCTGTGTGTTGTTGTTTTTTTTTTTAAACACTAAACTTTATCAACAACATGACAACATCACCTAGAGACAGGCAGCCATTTTACAGCATCACCTAAAGATAGGCATCAATTAGGCTACTTTAACATATGCGTTTTCCTTTCAGGTTTTTAGATCCGGCAGAGGATCTCAAAACAGGATGAAAATGCTTCAGTTTGATATCATACAACCGGAAGCATTTGTTTCGTTCAGATGGGGTTGTATTCAATCGAAAATGAACAAACAAAAAAACGATCTGACTTGTTCAGTTTCACAAATCGGACACAAAACCGCAGTTTAAAGTGGTTTTGTGTCCGGCCACAGAACGCAACAAAGCAGAACGGAATGCATTATGTTCCAGTTTGTTCAGTTTTGTCCCGATTGACAATGAATTGGGACAAAACTGAAGCATTTTCCTCCGGGTTTTGAGATCCTCTGCCGGATCTCAAAACCTGAAAGGAAAACGCATATGTGAAAGTAGCCTTAAACCGCCCCCTCCTCTTGTTGATTGACAGGGCCAGCAGCGATCTCCTCCTCCCGGCTGGCCCTGTCTGCATTTCAAAAATCGCGCGCCTGTCTTGATTCGGCGCAGGCGCTCTGAGAGAAGGAGGCTCACCTCCTCAGCACTCCCTCAGGGCCGGCCGGAGGAGGAGATCGCTGCTGGCCCTGTCAATCAACAAGAGGAGGGGGCGGTTTTTTGCGGCTGCTACCAGCAAGTAGGCGCCCTACTTGCTGGTAGACAGGTAATTAGCATATTATAAAAGTACGTTTTTTGCCTTATCTACAGAACGAAAATGATTAATAACATAATGTATAGATATATCGCAGGATAGGGATTATAAGTACCCCAAAAACAAAAAAGAGTTTAGTGGGGTGACAGAAGCCATTTAAAAATCACCTATAGACAGAGAACAATGTAAATAAATGCAGTAATGTAGTTACTGTGATAACCACAATAAAAATCTTGATTCCACCACTAGTCCTATTTACTTATCACATGAATGTATCTTGTGTGCTGACCCAGCACATGTATGTCATGTGACAATGTGCACTTACTGAGTGTCAAGGATCATATGATGTGAGCAGTGTCACATGGCTGATGCTACGCTTCAATCAGGCCATGGATTCATTACACAGGACTGATACATGGGCTATACTATTCTACTGCATATAGGGGTCAACTACCTAATATATGAATGTATGTACAGTATGTGGAATTTAAAATACATGTACAGTTGCAAGAAAAAGTATGTGAACCCTTTGGAATGATATGGATTTCTGCACAAATTGGTCATAAAATGTGATCTGATCTTCATCTAAGTCACAACAATAGACAATCACAGTCTGCTTAAACTAATAACACACAAAGAATTAAATGTTACCATGTTTTTATTGAACACACCCTGTAAACATTCACAGTGCAGGTGGGAAAAGTATGTGAACCCTTGGATTTAATAACTGGTTGAACCTCCTTTGGCAGCAATAACTTCAACCAAACGTTTCCTGTAGTTGCAGATCAGACGTGCACAACGGTCAGGAGTAATTCTTGACCATTCCTCTTTACAGAACTGTTTCAGTTCAGCAATGTTCTTGGGATGTCTGGTGTGAATCGCTTTCTTGAGGTCATGCCACAGCATCTCAATCGGGTTGAGGTCAGGACTCTGACTGGGCCACTCCAGAAGGCGGATTTTCCTCTGTTTAAGCCATTCTGTTGTTGATTTACTTCTATGCTTTGGGTCGTTGTCCTGTTGCAACATCCATCTTCTGTTGAGCTTCAGCTGGTGGACAGATGGCTTTAAGTTCTCCAGCAAAATGTCTTGATAAACTTGGGAATTCATTTTTCCTTCGATGATAGCAATCCGTCCAGGCCCTGAGGCAGCAAAGCAGCCCTAAACCATGATGCCCCCACCACCATACTTCACAGTTGGGATGAGGTTTTGATGTTGGTGTGCTGTGCCTCTTTTTCTCCACACATAGTGTTGTGTGTTTCTTCCAAACAACTCAACTTTGGTTTCATCTGTCCACAGAATATTTTGCCAGTACTGCTGTGGAACATCCAGGTGCTCTTGTGCAAACTGTAAACGTGCAGCAATGTTTTTTTGGACAGCAGTGGCTTCCTCTGTGGTATCCTCCCATGAAATCTATTCTTGTTTAGTGTTTTACATATCGTAGATTCGCTAACAGGGATGTTATCATATGCCTGAGACTTTTGTAAGTCTTTAGCTGACACTCTAGGATTCTTCTTCACCTCATTGAGCAGTCTGCGCTGTGCTCTTACAGTCATCTTTACAGGTCGGTCACTCCTAGGGAGAGTAGCCACAGTGCAGAACTTTCTCCATTTATAGACAAGTTGTCTTACCGTGGACTGATGAACAGCAAGGCTTTTGGAGATACTTTTATAACCCTTTCCAGCTTTATGCAAGTCAACAATTCTTAATCATAGGTCTTCTGAGAGCTCTTTTGTGCGAGGCATCATTTACATCAGGCAATGCTTCTTGTGAGAAGCAAACCCAGTACTGATGTGTGTTTTTATAGGGCAGGGCAGCTGTAACCAACACCTCTAATCTCATCTCATTGATTGGACTCCAGTTGGCTGACACCTCACTCCAATTAGCTCTTGGAGATGTCATTAGTCTAGGGGTTCACATACTTTTTCCACCTGCACTGTGAATGTTTACATGGTGTGTTCAATAAAAACATGGTAACATTTAATTCTTTGTGTGTTATTAGTTTAAGCAGACTGTGATTGTCTATTGTTGTGACTTAGATGAAGATCAGATCACATTTTATGAACAATTTGTGCAGAAATCCATATCATTCCAAAGGGTTCACATACTTTTTCTTGCAACTGTATATTAAACAATTATATGTTTTCCTATTATATAAATTAATCTAATATATAAATCTGAGTGTATGTGTGTATGTCCGCTAAAGGAATCCGCACTGTCGCATTTACAATCACGAAATTTGGCACACAGATACATCAGGTGTCTGGGAAGGTTTTAGACCGGGTCTGAGCTCTCTAGCAAGTACCGTTCCTGAGATATTCCCAAACAATGCAAATATGGCACATCAAATCGCCTAAATTAGCCAATAGAAGCCTGCAGGTCTTTCTCTTCAGACTCCCAACTGACATACACATGGTCACATGTCCCTTATCAGCCAATAGAAGCTCTCAGGTCCTCCAGTCTCCACATACACACAGTTTAACACCAGGTTTCCATACCAACCCAGCCATTTTAATTCACTGCTGCAGATCAGCTTTAAAGGGGCAGGGCGCTGTGGATGACACTGTTAAGGGAGCGGAGTGCTGTTGAGGCCACAGTTCAGGGGGCAGGTAGGGTGGCCATTTAGGCCACCCTCAAAAGACGGATTTAAAACCCAGCCCCCAGGTCCAGCTAAGCCGCGCTCCCCTCCCACTCCTCAGCTGACAGGGATAGAAAAAATGAAGTTAAAAATCTACTTCTGTCAGCTGCAGAGGTGGGAGGGTTGGTGACTTTCTCCCTGCAGCTCACACTCAGACAACACAGTGCTGCTGTCTGAGAGTGAGCTGTTCAAAAGGACATCCCTGTGTTCGTCCAGGCCCTGCGCCAGACGGAGGACAGGGAGTCTGAAAGCCGGACTGTCCAGCCTAAAACTGGATCTCTGGCCACCCTAGGGGTAGGCTGCTGTGGAGGTCACAGTTAAAGGGGTTGTCCAGGTTCAGAGCTGAACCTGGACAGCCCTCCATTTTCACCCAGGCAGCCCCCCTGACATGAGCATCGGAGCAGTTCATGCTCCGATGCTCTCCTTTGCCCTGCGCTAAATTGCACAGGGCAAAGGCATTTTTCAGAGTTCCGGTGACGTACCGGGGCTCTCCATGGGGCTGACAGGAACCCCGGTGACGTCACCGGCACTGATGGGCGGGATTTGGCTCTGCCCTAGCTAAAGCCCGCCCCTCAGAGCCGGTGACGTCACCGAACACACTGCCGGGCGGAAGTTACCGCCCGGCAGTGTGTTATTGAAAACAAAAGAGCCCGTGCCCTGCGCGATTTAGCGCAGGGCACTGGAGCGCATCGGAGCATGAGATGCTCCGATGCTAGGCTCAGGGGGGCTGCCGGGGTGAAAATAAGGGTATGTCCGGGTTCAGCTCTGAACCCGGACAACCCCTTTAAGGGGATGGTCCGCTATGGAGGTCATTGTTAAAGGGCAGATTGCTGTAAAGGCCACTGTTAAGGGGGCGGGCCCCTGTGGAGGTCACTGTCAAGGGGGTGGTGTGCAGTGAAACACACTGTTAAAGGGGAAGACTGCTGTAAAGGTCAAAGTTAAGGGGGTTGGCCGCTGTGGAGGTCCCATTTTAAGTGACGGGACACTGTGAGGGGGGGGTCAGTGTTAAGGGGTGGGCGGCTGTGGAGGTCACTGTTAAGGGGGCGGGGTGCTGTAGAGGTCACTGCTATAGTGAATAGTGTCTATATCTTTTAACGACACACACAAACATTAAAGGAAATAGATTAAATATACCCGAGCGAAGCCGGGTCCTTCAGCTAGTAAAAAATAAATAAAAACTGGAATACCCCTTTAAGGTTAGATGAAGATCTGTATTTTACAGCACAAACTTGTCATCTTCTCCCAACAGCTAAATGGCAAATTGTCAGATACATTTTACTATAAATTTACAGTAAAAAGAAACAGGTCGCCCAGAAGGAACACGAAATCCTCAGTTACACCGCATCTTGAAGACATTTATCCGCTGAGTTAACCATCTATGGGAAGATTTCCTTAGCAAAAAAAAGAAAGTGTCTGCCAGGTAATTACTAGATGTGTAATCTGACAGTATTGTGAAAGCAGCTGCAGATGGAATCATGATAATGCCACAAGCCATTTTTCTTGTCATGACTGTTCGGTAAGACATTTTTCAGATTATCCATATTAGATGCATTGGCAGAGAGGCGCCCAGCTGTGCCACTGAGACATATTACTGTACCGTTTACTCCCTGCTCAGAATTTGCTATATAATTCAGCTCCGGCGATTAATCGCCTTAGCTTTTCTCGTATGTCACACCGTACTAACATTTCGTTCTATGGCAAACATCTGTCGCAATCATATTGTTTGGTTTACTTGTGCTTGCATGAATTTTATAGGGTGTGCATACTTTTGCAAACAGGCTTTTAAATTCTTCCAATGCAAGTTTGTAAACTGCCTTCAGGACCAGGCGCATTTCATTTTGCCGTTTTAATTTTCCCCCCTAATTTTTAACTTTTCCATTCACATAGCCGACTGAGGGTTTGTTTTTTGTGTTTTGGAATGGCACCATTTAATTTTTTATATCTTTTATTGAAAAAATAGGTAAAAATTATTTGTGGGGTGCAATTCCACATTGGTTTGTTGGGTTTTGTTTTTACAGTTTATTGTGCACTAAAAATGGCATGAGAAGTCCCTTATTCTGCGGGTCGGTACCGTTACAGCAATACCCAACGTACCTAGTTTTACTATGGTTTACTACCTAAAAGCAATACAAATCTTTTGAAAACGCCCACCCTTTTCTGTATTTCTATAAAAGCTGTGTGACGTTTTTTGCAGGGTGAGCTGTAGTTTCTATTGGTACCATTTTGGGGGTACATATGACTTTTTGATCACTTCACAATGGCAAATTGACAGTTTACATTTTTTCAACAGTATTTATTGTGCATAATAAATATATTTATATTTTAATTGGTCGTACATTTTGGTTAATGCCATTTTGTTATTGTTTATTTATATATGTAATATTGGGAAAGGGGATGATTTGAAGTTTTGATACTTTTGCTGTAATTTTTAGCCCCCTTAGGGGACCTTTTACCATAGATTGGAATATAATACTATTTCAGTCTATAGGTTTTATACAGGCTTCCCTGCAGAGCTTAAGGGACAGCTTGCTATGGCAGGCCTAGGAGCCTTCACAAGGCTTCAAGCTGCCAAAGCAACTGTTCCATTTTTTCCACAGGGCCTTCGAGTGGAGGACAGAAGGAGGCCCCTCACTCTGTCCAACCTCTCTGATGCCACAGTTTCTACTGACCACAGCATCTAAGGGGTTAATTGAGCAGTATTAGCATTATCCCGGTTATTGTGTGTAGCTGGGTGTCAGCTGTATTATATAGCCGGCTCCCTCTGTATATGGCAGAAGCTCAACTCATAAACCGGCAACAGCAAGGCATAGTTCGAAGGCATACACAGTGCAGTCCTTCCCCAATAGCAGCGTATGGACAGCAGCAGGAATGGGGGCTGTAGTGCTCTTTTTCTCTTTCTCTCTGCAGAACCATAGGCAGGCAATGAGGTTCCTGTTAAATGCTTTGGCAAATTCCCAGACTGGGGGGTGCAGATTGAAGATACAGTTCGTCAGACCATCTCCACGTGCATATTCCATTACACAGCAGCAAAGTCTTTCTTCCATAAACGTGCACAATACCTTGCTGACTGATTCCGACTCTTCTAACTTTCTTCTCTCTCTCTCTCTCTCTGGAGTATTCTGGTGTAGCAGATGTTCTTTAGCTGTAGAAGTCTCAGAGATGCTGGTTCTCTGGCACTTAAGGCCTTGTCTGCATAGCTTCTTCACACACGTCTATCCTCTTCCTCTGCTCAGACTAGACTCCTCTACGGGCAAGACCGAGGGTCCATCTCCCCAGGAACAAAACCTTTAAACACAGGTTGGAACCCTTACTTGTCCATGTTTATTAACACAAATACAACAAATCACAACATTTAACCTAGCAATATAACATGACCCTGATCTTGGGACAACCCCTTTCATTCCAATAGATTTTGGTTGATCATAGATTTGTCATAGACAGTGTCACCTATATCACACTTTTTTTTTTTTCCTGATATAGGATCATCACAGTAATGTAAAATAGGTGCAGGGCCCAAAAACAGCCGAGCATTGGCTTGACTATTTCCAGCAGTTCAATAGGCATGAATGGAGAGGTGGCCATGCACTCTGCATTCACTTCTAGGGGACTTTTGAAAATTGCCGAGCCTACACCTATCTGACATTGGTGGCTTATCCTAGCGATATTCCACCAGTGTCTCAGGTGGCACAACCCTGTCAGTATATAATGTATAAAACCGCGGCACTCAAGTTTAAAGTAAATAGTTGTTTATTTATCCATCCAGAAAAATAAAGATAAATTAGGGCCAACGTTTCGATCCCATCCCGAGATCTTGTTCACAGCCTGGGTGTAGAGGACGTCTGGTATGGAGGATGGCTTGTGCCACGGTTTTATACATTATATACTGATTAATTTACCGCTGAGCACCGGAATTTATTCACGGAGTGCCGTCCAAACTACCTCTACATTGCACAACCCTGTCAAGCCTTAGTGTATGAATCATATGGTTTCCTTGATGACAGAAGTTTTACTAAATGGATGATGCAATATAAAACTATAGTTTAAATGGATATGCCAGGATTTTAATATTGATAGCCTATCCTCAGGATAGGCCATTAAAGTGGTTATTCACCTTTGGGGCATTTTTCGGAACCCCCTCTCCTCTCTTCTGTGAAGGGAAGCATACTTACCTGCCTCTCATGCTCTGCTGCGCCCCCAGTATTTACATTTTCTTTTTGACGCTGCTGCCAATTACTGGGCACAGCACTGACGTGATCCCCTTGAGTCATGTCAAATGGTCACATGACGCATGGCGAGCAGTTCACCACTGCGGACAGCGATTGACAGCAATGTTATAAGGGAGTTTTACATTCTGTGAGTGCAGCTGAGCAGCCGAGGCTAGAGAGAGAAGGATCGGGAAGCCAACACCAAGTCAGTATGCTTCCCTTCGTAGGTCTGCTCAAGTTGGGTGTTTGCCCAAAAAAAACACAACCCCTTTAATTTCAGATCTGCGAGGGTCCGCCACCCAGCCAATCAGCTATTCAGTTGCAGCTCCGTCACTGGAACTACACAGCTCCATCCACTACACCAGGGATCAGCAACCTCTGGCAGTCCAGCTGTTCTGCAACTACAACTCCCAGAATGCTCTATTCACTTCTATGGGGATTAGAAGAACAGCAGAGCTGCATGTCTGCATGCTGGGAGTTGTAGTTTTACAGCAGCTGGAGTGCCGAAGGTTGCTGAACCCTGTACTACACAATAGACTAAGCTGTGTAGCTCCATCACCAGAAGGTGGAACATGAGAACAGCTAATCAGAGGGGCTATGGGGTGTTGGACCCTAAAGATCAATATCAAAATCTTGGACAAGACCTTTAAGATTTAAGAAATGTATACTCAATCAGACATTCAATTCCAGACAAATTTAAAGGTGTGTTCCAGCATATAAAGTTTTAACCTACCATTGGATAGTTGATAAATGTTAGATTCCTGGGCATCGAAGCGCTGATAGGAGTCCGATCACTAGAATGCGGGATCCAACGGTGAGCAGTTTGCATATAGCGGCAGTGAAAACACTCATAGAGGTTAATGCAGCAGCGGATATGCTTGTCCACTGCTCAGGGGTGAAGGTACCAGGGTCCCTCATTCCATCGATCATTGGGGGGTTCCTGTGTTGGCTGATCAAACACGTGAGCCTCGAGCTATGTCAATGTTCACACTGTGTACAATGCTTAACCAATGAGTAAATAAAAAGCTTTCTAACTTTCTGATATGATTTGCTATTCAACACTTTACCATTTTCAGGGACTCTGCTTGCTTTCATTGAATGAAAACAGTCAGAGGGCAAGCCTAGTACATGGTCCAGCTGACAGCTAGCAAGTTTATATAATTGCATCAGCCTGGGAACTACTCTGTGAGGTAGGCTACATGCACAGGACTGTATTTAGCGTATTTTTTGCAGATCATACCCGGACCCATTAATTTCTATGCCACTTGATGTGTCTGTGCGGCCGTTCCGCAAAATATAGATTTTTGATGTCACAGTTCTATTAATAAAACATGGCATGCACAAGGCTGGTAGCTGTATTTTGCCGATGCACATCATGTGTGTGAGGCCATAAACAGAGCGAACACCGGACGCTGTAGCAAACTACAAGAAGGATTTGTGCAGCTGCTGCTGATATTTAGCCCACAGACCCTTGTCTAGACTTCTCAGCTGACAGCAGGGCAAGGCAGCTGGGGGTTGTCGACTCTCAAGGTAAGGGCTCATGCACACGATCGTATGTATTTTGCGGTCCTCAAAAATGGATCCGCAAAAAATACGGATGACGTCCGTGTGCATTCTGTATTTTGCGGAACTGAACAGCTGGTACCTAATAGAACAGTACTATCCTTGTCCGTAATGCGGACAATAATAGGACATGTTTTTTTTTTTTTTTTGCGAAACAGAAATGCGGATATACGAAAACGGAATGCACACGGAGTAACTTCCGTTTTTCTTTTGCGGACCCATTGAAGTGAATGGTTCCATATACGGTCCACAAAAAAAAAAATGGAACGGACACGGAAAGAAAATACGTTCGCGTGCATGAGCCCAAAACAAGAGTGTTCTCATTCACCGACAGCAAGCAGAGATCCTGTAAATAGAGTGGAATTGAAACACAATGTTGCAAAACTTTCCATTTATATAGTGATTAAGCGTTTTTAAATGGGCCGTTTCATCTGGGACTTTGATGGTATATCGCTAGGATTTGCCATCACAGTCAGATAGGTGCAGTTCCCACCTACAGTATGTCTAAAACAGGCCCCCGTAAGTGAATGAGAGCGCCCTGGTCATTTTCAGGAGTCACATAGAAATGATTAGAGAGTGCACCGTGCTAGGGCAGCCACCTCTCCGTTCCTTTCTGGAGGTAGCCGAACCATTGCTCAGCTATTTTTGGCAGTCCCATAAAAATTAATGAAGACCACTCGGGTTCTGGAGATAGGTGTGGGTCCTAGAGGTGGGACCAGCACCTATCTGTCATTTTCATCCTAGCTATATTCCACCAATGTCTCAGATGAGACAAAACCTTTAAAGGGGTTCTCCGGGTTCAGTGTTGAACCTGGATATAACCTCTTCTTTATTCTATATGAGTGGAGCATCAGAGCATTGCCTTGCGCTGCATACCCACCTCTGAAACAACCTAGGGCAGCGCTATACACCGCCCATCTGTGCCGGTGACGTTACCATGCTCACTGCTAGGTGGAAGGCTCTGCCTAGCATACTGAGGAGAAGCCCAGTACGTCACTGGCAGTAACCAAACAGACTTTGTCCTGCATTATGCAGCCCAAGACGAGGGGGTACATGATGCTCCACTCATAAAGAGTAAAAGAATAAAGAAGAGGTTATATACGGGTTCAGCTATGAACCTGAACAACCCCTTTAAGAGGTTGTCTCATAAGGACAACTCCTGTTGTCCCAGTAGGGAATGGATATGAGAAGGAGATCACCCCGCTGGAGACCCCTCCTATAAGCCAGACCCAAGAGCTCTATAAGAGGGATCTGGCTGTTTGTCAAGGGTGCTGGGAGGAGGAACACCAGCAACCATCTAACCACTGCGGCACCTGAATTATGAAAGGGGTTACCTTTAAGGTAGGGAGCGCAGTGATGTGCTTCTGTCTGTCTCCATGAATTTTTTTATCATGGACATTGTTATGTCTGGAAATCTTTTTTCGTATATTTATATTATATGATGAAGAAGATGAATTAAGCAGTAATTGGCATGCTCTATTATTGTTTGGTGTCCAAGGGAAGTAGACAAGGGAACTTCCGGCCCCGCCATTGCCTGTGCTGGCGCAATATATGTGGACTGATTTTCAAGTTGCCTTTAAAGTACCTGCACATGGGTGCAGGTTTAGGGTTCATGCCCACGAATTTAAGGGCTCCGTGCCCAAATTGCAGACCGCAAACAGCAGTTCCACCTATATACTGTACGGGCACTGGCCGTGCGCATTTCATGCTGCGATTCAAGTCAATGGGTCCGCAATCTGCAAGATACAGCTGAAGATAGGACATGTGGTTTCTTTTGCGGAGCAGAGGTCCCGATCGGAAGGCCACGGAAACACTACAAAGCTCTTCCGTAGGCTTTCGCGTCCATGCCTCCGCCCCGCAAAAGATAAGACGTGTCCTATCTTTTGCCATACCTTGCAGATCGCAGGTTTAGGGCTCATGTCAACAGGTCCTTATCTGCACCCGAGCCTTTACATTTGTGGGCATGAGCCCTTTCAAACAGAGATTTGCGTGTGGATTTCTAAGTGTTTCCACACTAACTCTGCACAAAAGCTCCATGTTTTATTTGTGGGTTTTGGTACGAATTTGATGCGGTTTTGCCGCAGATCTTATAGTTGCATTGCAAAGGTAGAAATGCACACAAACAATTGACACGCTCCAGATTTCAAAATCCGCCCGGCAGGTCAAATTCCACGCGAAAGAAAAAAAGCAAACTGTGCGTGAAATTTGTCAGATGTCATACACTTTGCTGGTACTGTATTATGGTGCTATTTTTTTTCCGCATGAAAATCCGCACTGAAAAATCGTGCAGAAAACGCAACGTTTACAGGTAGCCTTAATCAGACAAAGTCAAACCTTTCAGCCCAAAAATGGAAAAACCCTTTAAAGACATTGCCGTGTTGACATCCCTCTTAAACTTGGCTTTGGAATCATTGCTGTACGGTATTTCTCATTCTCCAATATTCTTGACATCAAGCTCTTGTTTCTTACGGATATGAAAACGCTTGCAAATTTTCATTTTAATAAAATTAACTAAGCAAAGATGCAAAATTTTTATGGATGGTATCATCAGGGCAAAAGAAAGCAGCTGTGACCCAATTGATCTCCTGGGGCTCTAAACATTTCTCACAGTAGGAGTAGATGCCTATTGGAAGTATATTTTAATATATTAACATTTATTAAAATCTGAAAAATGTGGTCAACACAGAGTAACAAGACCAAGAACACTGGATGAGGTTATTAGGTGGATGAGACTGAAGGTGAGATCAAAGTCAGTGTGTTAGGATGTCTATCAGAATCTGCAAGGTCTCTGGACACCGGACTAAAGCATTGAAGGGAATGTATCATCAGATTTTTCATGTGACTATCAATGTGGAAATAAACTCTTGAAATACAACAGTTTTCACTATCCACTGGCTGACACCTCCTGGTTTCTGCTTCTGGCTTTTTAGCTTCACTGTGTAGACTGAGAGAGAATGAGCAGAGTCATCTCATTATCACTAGATGGTGGAAGTGTACTGATGGGGGACAAGATGATGCAAGATAGCACCACTGTACACACAGATAAGACCATACATGCCTTGGTGTCTGGCAAAAAGGGACTGTAAAGCTATGTTTACAGGTATGCACCCATAAGTTGACAGAATCCACTAACATATCACTGGCAAGGCGTGTCAATGGGAATTTTCTTCAGTGGGGGATAATAAACCAATATCAGATTTTAAAATGCATGTCATGGTCATTATAAGCACAGATTCTGCATGGAAGAACCTACAGATTAGCTCCATTGACTTACAATTGGGCTACATTGTCTGAGGATCTTTAAGTTTAAAGGGGTTGTCTTATCTGAGACATTGATGGCATATCGCTAGGATATGCCACCAATGTCAGATAGGTGTGGGACTGCTGAAAATAGTCAAGTGCTGGCTTGGCTATCTCCGGTGTTCACAAAGAAGTGAATAGACTGGTGGGCGCACTTGCACTGCGTGCTTTCCATTCATTTCTATGGGACTGCCCATTCATTTCTATGGGAAGCATGCTTGCTCAGCTATATTCAGAAATCCCATAGAATTGTATGGAGAGCACGCCGCACATGCACAGTACACTTTTGTTACCACAGTAGGCAGGAGCACATGGACAGTGAGCCCTAACTGTAACCCCGCTCGCTTTCCCTGCCTACTTGCAGTGCAAGCCCTAAGCGGCAAGTCTGCAACTGGTCGACATTCCCTACTCTGCTACAGTGCAGGTTAGACAGACACAGAGACAGAACAACACAGAGAAGGCATTGTACGGGAATGGGTCAGAACTGGAAGGACAAAACAGCACAAAATCGCAAGACAGAGGGTAGTCACAAAGTCATAACCAGACGGGAAGCGCAGTACCAAAACGTGCGACATAGAGCGGTCAATGGCAAGCCAAGGTCAATAACAGTAATAGCATTCCACACACACACAGAACCAGAATCGGGAGCACAGCTAGGGAGTCACAGACTATGACTGGCAAAAGTGTACAGCCAGGAAGGGGTTTAAACAGGGCACCAAGTCCCAGGATCAGAACCTGACAGATCCATGACTCTGCGCTCGATTAGTCAGACACTGCACACAGGAACAGAACAGCTGAATAATCCAGCACTGCTAGCTTCACAGCGCGTCTCTCCCGCCGCCAAAGCTTTTGACAACTTTCCTTCACGTTCAGTGGCCAATTTTAGAGATAGGTGCAGGTCAAACAACCCATTTAAATTTAATCTTTTTTATTTTTAAAGCAGATTATCAGTATTCCACTGCAGATTTATCAAAGGCAAATTGTGAACATGACCTAATAATCAATGACATTTTTTGTCAATTAAATCCTATACAGTTCTGCTGCCAGGAAGCATATACACCAGCTGCACCGTCTATACAGATAATACAGGAAGGATATAGATGCATTCAATATGGCTTCCCAAAATAAAAAAATATCTATAACTTAAAGAAAAAAAAAACACACACATTTTTATGTTCTACAGATTTACACTGCATAATGAAACTCAATTCTAAAAACCTCTGCCACCTAGAAATTCAATGACAAACCAGGCACCATGCCTCGCAGGGCTAGCTCAGCTGAATGTAATCATACCTTTCACTTACCAAACCTTCTGGAACAAGAACTTTTAATCCATATGTAAATGAGCAGTTACCTGCACCATGGGCGGACCCAAGCCACTCTGTGCACCCTTGCTCCTCCTGCTTCCTCTGCCAGTCCCTCCCTCTCCTTCTTTAGTTATAGGGCCAGGTGAGATGACTATGCAGGAACCTGGCCCTGTCAATCGAAAAGGAGAGGGAGGGGCTAGCAGAAAAAGCAGGAGGAGCAAGGGTGCACAGAGTGGCTTGGGCCCGCCCATGGTGCAGGTAACTGCTCATTTACATATGGATTAAAAGTACTTTTACTCTAGAACGAAGCAGCGTGTCACTAAGTGAAAGCTATCATTACATTCAGCCGAGCTAGCCCTAAAAGGTATTGGGCCTGGTTTGTCAATTTCATGGTGATAGACTCTCTTTAAAAACTTGTGACATTCCCTTTAACCCTTTTAAAGGGGTTCCCTGCTTTTGCTATATAGCTAAAGCAATATAGCTAAAGCAGACCACCCCTTCAAGGACGCAACGCCATTCAGTGTGTTTTTTTATGAGCACATTCCAACTTTTTTGATGTTACGTTGTCGTAGACTTGTTTTTTGCGGGATGAGTTGTATTTTTCAGTGTCATCATTTTGGGGCACAACTCTTTTTGGGGAGCTAAAAAAATTTGCCAATTTTCCATTCTTTTTACTTTGTTATATATTTTGCACCAGTCACTGTGCGACATAAATAACATGTACCCATTCTGAGGGTCAGTACAACGGATTTATATAGTATATTTGTATGTTTTACTAGTTTTTAACAATAAAAGCACTTAAAGGAGAATAATAATATATATATTTTTTTATATCCTGAGAACCTTGCCTTTTTTTTTTTCTCTCCATGTACTGTATGCTTGTTTTTTTCAAGACGAGCTGGAGTTTTTACTGGTAGCATCTTGGGGTGCATTCAGCTCCATTTTTAGTGACAATGGGGAAAATTTTTCAAGACAGGCTTAGGCCTCATGCACACGACAGTTTTTTTTCATGGTCCGCAAAAACGGGGTCCGTAGGTCCGTGATCCGTGACCGTTTTTAAGTCCGTGGGTCTTCCTTAATTTTTGGAGGATCCACGGACATGAAAAAAAAGTCGTTTTGGTGTCCGCCTGGCCGTGCGGAGCCAAACGGATCCGTCCTGAATTACAATGCAAGTCAATGGGGACGGATCCGTTTGAAGTTGACACAATATGGTGCCATTTCAAACGGATCCGTCCCATTGACTTTCAATGTAAAGTCTGGAGTTCTGTTATACCATCGGATTGGAGTTTTCTCCAATCCGATGGTATATTTTAACTTGAAGCGTCCCCATCACCATGGGAACGCCTCTATGTTAGAATATACTGTCGGATATGAGCTACATCGTGAAACTCAGATCCGACAGTATATTCTAACACAGAGGCGTTCCCATGGTGATGGGGACGCTTCAGGTTAGAATATACTGAAAAACTGTGTGCATTACTGCCCCCTGCTGCCTGGCAGGTGCTGCCAGGCAGCAGGGGGCAGACCCCCCCCCCACCTGTTTTTAACTCATTGGTGGCCAGTGGGCCCCCCCCCCTCCCTCCCCTGTAGTTAACTCGCTGGTGGCCAGTGTGCGCCCCCCCCTCCCTCCCTCTATTGTAATAATAGCATTGGTGGCAGTGTGCGCCCCCGCCCCCCCCCCTCCCTCCCTCTATTGTAATAATAGCATTGGTGGCACAGTGTGCGCCCCCCCCCCCTCCCTCTATTGTAATAATAGCATTGGTGGCAGTGTGAGGCCTCCCCTCTCCCCCCCCCCCGATCATTGGTGGCAGCGGAGTAGAAGCATCATACTTACCTGGCTGCTGGCTGCTGCGATCTCTGTGTCCGGCCGGGAGCTCCTCCTACTGGTAAGTGACAGGTCTGTGCGGCGCATTGCTAAATGAACTGTCACTTACCAGTAGGAGGAGCTCCCGGCCGGACACAGACATTGCAGCAGCCAGCAGGTAAGTATGAATCTTCTACTATTGCTAAGGCTAAGTAACCATGGCAACCAGGACTGCAGTAGCGTCCTCGTTGCCATGGTTACCGATTGGAGCCCCAGCGATTAAACTGGGACTCCGATCGGAACGCCGCTGCCACCAATGATCTGGGGGGGGGGGAGGGGAGGCCGCACACTGCCACCAATGTATTAAAACAATAGAGGGAGGGGGGGCCGCACACTGTGACACCAATGCTATTATTACAATAGAGGGAGGGAGGGGGGGGGGCGCACACTGTGCCACCAATGTTATCATTACAATAGAGGGAGGGAGGGGGGGCGCACTGGCCACCAATTAAATTTAAACTGGGGAGGCAGGGGGGTCTGCCCCCTGCTGCCTGGCATCCCTGATCCCTTACAGGGGGCTATGATAGCACAATTAACCCCTTCAGGTGCAGCACCTGAGGGGATAATTGTACGGATCACGGCCCCCTGTAAGAGATCGGGTGCTGCCAGGCAGCAGGGGGCAGTCATGTACACAGTTCGTTGTATATTCTAACTAGAAGCGTCCCCATCACTATGGGAACGCCTCTGTGTTAGAATATACTGTCGGATCTGAGTTTTCACGAAGTGAAAACTCAGCTATGAAAAAGCTTTTATGCAGACGGATCTTTGGATCCGTCTGTATGAAAGCAACCTACGGCCACGGATCACGGACACGGATGCCAATCTTGTGTGCATCCGTGTTCTTTCACGGACCCATTGACTTGAATGGGTCCGTGAACCGTTGTCCGTCAAAAAAATAGGACAGGTCATATTTTTTTGACGGACAGGATACACGGATCACGGTCTCGGCTGCAAAACGGTGCATTTTCCGATTTTTCCACGGACCCATTGAAAGTCAATGGGTCCGCGAAAAAAAACGGAAAACGGCACAACGGCCACGGATGCACACAACGGTCGTGTGCATGAGGCCTTAGCCGTACTCCGGTCTTAATCCTTCTGCGCCGGAGTGAGACGCACCTAATTTATTAGGAGGCAGGTGCCCTTAATAAATTAGGCTCATCTCTGGCAGTCTGTGCGCCAGAAACTGAAGTCTATGCCAGCCTGGGAATGGGGTATACTTCAGCTATAACTTACACCAGAATATGACATAAATTATAGTACATTTGGCAGGCTAAATGAATTCATGCCGCTCGCAGTAAGGCCTGCCCCCTCTCTGGCCACTTTAGAAAGGTGGCGAGAAGGTTAAAAAGTCACAAATTATGGCACATATACTTTGCGACTTTTTTATGCTACTATTGTGGCATAAAGAAATTAAAAAAATTGTAAATTCCCTGCATTGTGACCAAAAAGCACAGTACTTCTGGCATTGATTTTCTATTTTTCTTTTCTTCTTCTTTTTTTTACATACATTATCGTGCAGGATAGATAATGCATTACCACGGGGAGTTATGGTCGCACCAAAACCCCAAAAATATTTTTTACATAGTAAATCACTTTTGAAAGATTCTCTTTCTCCCTCTTTTGTGCCATACATTTTTTTACAATTACTAAATGCTGATAATGCTTGGGGATACCCCCTTCATGTTCATGGCACTTACTCCATATATGGACATAGACATACGGTATATGGAGCCAGAGCAGGGACTCCTAAGCCAGGAACTAGAGTCCTGACTACTCAGTAACACTGGGGGATTCCTTGTACAGCGATCTTCAGCATAGCCCTGAGTGGGCCCCCGCACTTGCCTGGGTTTGCCGGGTGCTGATGCCAGCCCAGTGTATATCCCCCATGGCCAGCCGGACTTACTGTAATTTTTTGTCCAGACGCTGGCACAAATTATAGGTCAAGTCCATGCCAACTCCTCCCTGGCATAGATTCAAATTCCCTGGTGCACTGATGGCCAGAGTTGTGACTAATTTATTTTCCCATGATTAATATTAAAAATGACAACCAGACATCATACAGTAAAAGACAATCTCTTTCTATCAAAGCTAGAACCAGCCCTGGACCTCACATGGATCCAGAGATCTCCTCATTCATTGCTCCAATTGCTCTGCTAGATATATTTCAGTCTGTCAGCTCAGAGGATGTGTCCTTTCTCAGGGGGGCATGTCCTGTCTGCTGCGGCTGGTGGCAGTTAAAGGATGGAACTGAGCATGTGTTTCCATCTCAGAGAGCAGGACAAAAAAATAAGAAAAAGAACAAACAGCAGGTGGCGCTATACAGATACATTTCATTGAATAACTCAGTGCCTATGCAAAATTTTTAATTACATGCAATTACAAAAGTATTTAGATCCAGGTGCCGGTTTGAAAAATGCTGAATATTTTTCGTGGGACAACCCCTTTAACAGGCATCTGCCTCTCAATACATTAGGCGCATCTGACATGGGAGAGCAAGACTGGCATAGGAGATAAATCTGCCCTTCAGCATCCATCCACTCATGGATGACTGGAGTGGATGTTCCTCAGTATTTTGCCCCTGTGCAAACTTCTCCTATAGTAGCATTCTATAGAAATTCTACAGGATTAGGCCTCATGCACACGACCGTTGTGTGCATCCGTGTCCGTTGTTCCGTTTTCCGTGATTTTCTGCTTACCCATTAACTTTCAATGGGTCAGTTGAAAACTCGGAAAATGAACTGCGTCCATGATCCGTGTTTCCTGTCCGTCAAAAATATATGACCTGTCCTATTTCTTTGACGGACAACGGTTCGCGGACCCATTCAAGTCAATGGGTCTGTGAAAAAACACGGAGGCACACAAGATTGTCATCCGCGTCCGTGATCCGTGTCCGTTTTTTTCCTATCATTTTCAAGGCAAACTTGACTTAGATTTTTTTTTCACTTTTCTGGTCTGGTGATCCTCCAAAAATCAAGGAAGACACACGGAAGAAAAAACGGACACGGATCACGGAACAACGGAAGCCCGTTTTGCGGACCGTGAAAAAACACTGTCGTGTGCATGAGGCCTTAGAAAAACTCTGCTGCTTTCTTCCAAAAACAGCACCACACCTGTTCACAGGTTATGTCCGGTATTGCAGCTTAGCCCGAGTCATTTTAATAGAGCTGAGATGCAATACCAGACACAACCTGTGCACAGGTGCGGCGCTGTTTCTTCAAGAAAGCAGCCATGTTTCGTAATCCCGTGCAACCTCTTTGACCTGCCCTTTAGGTAGAAGAAAGTGTAAGACTTTTTCAGTGATGTTAACCAGAAAGGGGGCAAATATTTTTTCACAACCCTTTGCTATTGACTTTTTAAAACAATTTCTATTTTTAAACCGACGGAAAAAAACGGAACTTTATGGAACTAGATTACGGATGTAAATTATATTTATTTATCCAATTTCCAGACTTAGGGCACCAGCCATCTGCCAAGTATGAGAGATGTCCCTCCAGCCGTTCGTACTTCTCATTGTGGAGCCTGACCTAAAAGTCATCAATGCATTAAGCCGTATGAATAAATCACCTTCTTAATCGATACAATGTAATTGGCTAAATAACAGAATAGATTGTTAGAAATATATCCCTACAGTAAGTTCCTCGCACTGTCTGCAGAAAATACTGCAACGAGCTCGACTTCCGCAAAGTTCCGTTTTATAAATCCTTCAGGAGTGAATCCATTTTAATAATATCCATGATTCTTGTATTGTTAGCAGACAGAAGAAAGCTGAGCCGTAGCTCAAAGCTTTGAAATGTAGAATTTATTTTTATTCTTTACAACCTGTGTCTCTTTTTACTGCAGAGTCGAAAATTTATGCAGGGAAATTTGCAAATTTTTGTCTCTTTGTAAACTTCAATGAGAGGATCAGAATCGTAGAGTATTCTGGATGCATATTAAAGGAAATGTTCTTGCATCAGGTTCTCCCTCCTCTTTACCCATTCTCTATACTAGTCTTTAGGCCCCTTTCACACGAGCGCGCTTTCCGCGCGGGTGCATTGCGTGACGTGAATGCATAGCACCCGCACTGTGAATCCTGACCCATTCATTTCAATGGGTCTGTGTACATGAACGTTTTTTTTCACGCATCAGTTCTGCATTGCTTGAAAAACGCAGCATGTTCTATATTCACGCAGCCCTGGCCCCAAGGAAGTGCGGATGCGATGCGTTTTTCACTGATGGTTGCTAAGAGATGTTGTTTGTAAACCTTCAGCTTTTTATTGCGCGCGTGAAAAACGCATCAAAACGCATTGCACCCGCACGGAAAAAACTGAACAACTGAACGCAATTGAAGAAATAACTGACTGAACTTGCTTGCAAAATGGTGTGAGTTTCACTGAACGCACCCTGAACGCATCCAGAGCCAATACGTCACGCTCATGTGAAAGAGACCTTAGGCTCCATTCACACGTCCATGGTGTGTTGCGCACCCGCAAATTGCGGATCCGAAACACGCCCGCCCGGCACCCCTATAGAAATGCCTATTCTTGTCCGCAGCTGCGGACAAGAATAGGACATGTTCTATCTTTTGCGGAGCTGCGGACCCGAAGATGGGGGCCGCTCTCCGCAAATGGGGATGCGGACAGCACACTGTGTGCTGTCCGCATCCATTCAGTCCCCATAGAGAATGAATGGGTCCACACCCGTTCCGCAAAATTGAGGAACGGATGCGGACCTATTTGCGGACATGTGAATGGAGCCTTATTGGTACATTTCTTGTAAAAATAGAGATTTTCCAGTCCTAAGGCTGGTTTCACACGGGCGTTGTGGATTGGGGCCGGATGCGTTCAGGGTGCGTTCAGTGAAACTCGCACTATTTTGCAAGCAAGTTCAGTCAGTTTTGTCTGCGATTGCGTTTAGTTGTTCAGTTTTTTCTGCGCGGGTGCAATGCGTTTTTCACGCAGCCCCATTCACTTCTATGTGGCCAGGGCTGCGTGAAAAACGCAGAATATAGAACATGCTGCGATTTTCACGCAACGCAGAACTGATGCGTGAAAAACAATGCTCATGTACACAGACCCATTGAAATGAATGGGTCAGGATTCAGTGCGGGTGCTATGCGTTCACGTCACGCATTGCACCCGCGCGGAAAACTCGCTCGTGTGAAAGGGGCCTAACAGCCCACGGGTAGCATGTAAGGAGGTCGGACCGTACAGACCTGAGTGGTGCACGTCACTCCTCACTCTGGGATGGTGGAAGAATATAGACAAACATAGTCATAACTTAAACAAGGCGAATTTTACTGCACTCACGTGAGGCATCATGCTTGGCGGTTACACTAGTCTTTTGACAGAAAACAGGCTTAAAGGTTATGCACACCTTCGAGGGAATTATTTTTTTTTATGATTGCATTTTACTCACTTTGGGCTTAAAATCTTTTTTTCAATTAGTCTTCATTAAAAATTTTCAGCCGTTCTGTCACAAAGGGTTAAAGGATAGTGTCACTTCATCAACTGGCATTTATCATGTAGAGAAAGTTAATACAAGCCACCTACTAATGTATTGTGATTGTCCATATTGCCTACTTTGCTGGCTAGACTAATTTTCCCATCACATTATACACTTTTTGTTTCCATGGTTACGGCCACCCTTCAATCCAGCATCGGTGGACGTGCTTGTACACTATAGGAAAAAGTACTGGTCTGTCTGGTGGCCAGGACCACAGAAGCGCACACAGGCTGGTGCTTTTTCCTGTAGTGTGAAAGCACAGCCACCCAAGCTGGACCATGGAAACGAGCAGTGTATAATGTGATGGAAAAATGAATCCAGCCAGTAAGGGAGACAATATGGACAATCACAATATATTAGTAAGTGCCTTGTATTAACTTTCTCTTCATAATAAATGCTATTTGCAGAAGTGAGACGACCCCTTTAACTGTTTCTCTAGCTGTGAGAATGGTACTTTTTACTTTGACTTTGTGCCGGTCATCTAATAACCCTTATCTCTAAATTACTATGGTCTGTATTACATCAAATGTTTTTCTGACAGATTTTCTGACCAATGATTGGTCAGATGGCTAATTACACACACAGATATATTGTTGTACACACCAACTATTGGTCTGATTGGCTAGATAATCTGTTGGTGTAATAAAGGCCTAAAATGCCATAAACACTTATTTAAGCTACATTCGTATCAGTAAGATAAGAACTGAGCTATGAGTGTTTATACTGTCAGAGATCAAAGATAAGGAGCCCGTCAGCTGAGCAGCCTGACGGAACAGATTGAAAATTCAGAGCCTGCTAGTAGAGAAACTCAAAGCTGCACAAAGAAATTTTTTCAACATTTCAACATTTTTAATAAAGACCAATCGAAAAAAAAGTTTTTTAGCTCAAAATGATTACAATACAAGGGTACATAGTAGAGATGAGTAGTCGAATTCGATCCGAATTTCAGGATAAATTTGATTCGCCTAGAAGCTGAATTTAAAGGGTTTCTTTCATGAGAAATAACGCTATGTAGCTGACTGACATTAGCGATGTGCTAATGTCAGCAGTACATAACAGTATGCTTTATAACTCCCTGCCTGCCGCCGTTCTCTTAAAATAAAGACTTTTAAAACATGCTAATGAGCCTCTAGGTGCTACTGGGGCGTTGCTTCAGCACCTAGAGGCTCAGTCTACTCACCCTTTTGCACGCCCAGGTCCCGTTGATTGACTGTCAAGTTCTCCTCATCGTCAAGTAAATCCTGCACCTGCGCTGTCCCGTTTAGTATTTATTCTCTCCCAACCATGTGCTCTCACTTCAGCATAAGGACCTGAATAAATTATGTCACATTGTCAAAAGGTCCCGTGCATCCACAAAGCATATTATCCAACAGCAATTACACAATTGTCCACTGAGTGGCAGCATAACCACAATGTTTTTTATAACACCCCACCACATTATTTATCAGTGCAGTTTATCCCCAGTGTATTACCTCAGTGGTGTGATCCACACAGCACACACATAACATATGCAGACTGGCATATTCTTCAGTAGTCCAGCATGTCACATGCAGGGTCTAACAGTAACCCATGTCCACAATGCTAGGATACAGCTTTTATTAGGAAGAAAATAGGCCATCGATAGTAAAATCCTGATTAACCCTTTGTGCAATAGAAACTATACAGGACATGACTGAAGAACACGGAGCAACATTGCGGTCTCCAGCAGACCCTGTCTTTGCCAACCTTGCCGGCACTCCTGCCTCCCCTATGCTTCTCCTTCTGCACTAACACGTAATCCATCAGGGGAGAAAAGAGACCCAAAACTAGGGTTCTACAATGTAGAGTTAGCTACAGAGCAATGTGAAAATAAAATAGACAATGGAGCTCTAGCAGAGTACTACTATTAGCAGTGGCGCATGAGTCTCTTAGTGACGTCAGATGCCCTAGAGGTGGCAACTGCAGATACTATAACAGAGCACAAAAATAGCCAGACATTTATCTCATGACTGTTGGCATTGAGAGGTATAATTCATATAAGGATAATAATGTTCAGTTGATTGTCGGAAAATATCTGACTGACAGAAAAAGGCCACGCAACATATTTGTCCACCAGAAAAATCTACCACGGAATCCATGGCAGAAGTCCAAGGCTGACCCTTGGGTTCCTGCCATGGTTTTGCTTTTGTTTCAGAACCCGTCAAAGGCTTTAGTCCCATTCATGTCCCTTCTTAAAGGATAACTGTCACACTTAGACCCTAATTTCAATTATCATATACAGTATGTAGTTACTAATAACATGATATTCCAGAATCAGTTACTATTAGACTGACTTACCCCATATTTAATAAGATTCAGCCCTTAGCAACCAGTCTGCAGTTTCACCATTCAGTTAAGATGGCCGCCACTGCCCTCACCCTGAGGCTAATCCCGCCTGCCCTCACTAGCCAGTAACAATAGCCCCCCAAAAGTGTCAGTAACCAGAGCCCTCCCCCCTACAGGGTTAATCGGCCGGAAGAGGCCTGCATCGCTGCCAGCCTGATGGAGGTAAGTTAATTTTTTTATATGGTACTACTTACTGGCACATGATTGGGGGGCATCTATGGGGGCACTTGTTACTGGCACATGATTGGGAGGCATCTATTGGGGTACTTGTTACTGGCACAAGATTAGGGGGCATCTATGGGGGCACTTGTTACTGGCACATAATTGGGGGGCATCTATGGGGGAACTTGTTATTGGCACATGATTGGGGGCATCTATGGGGGTACTTGTTACTGGCACATGATTGGGGGCATTTATGGGGGCACCTGTTACTGGCACATGATTGGGGGAACCTATGGGGGTACTTGTTAATGGCACATGATTGGGGGGCATCTATGGGGGTACTTGTTACTGGCACATGATTGGGGCATCTATGGGGTACTTGTTACTGGCATATAATTGGGGGGCATCTATGGGGGCACTTGTTACTGGAAAATTATTGGGGGGCATCTATGGGGCACATCTTACTGGCACATTATTGGGGGCACTGTGGGGGCATCTATGGGGGTACTTATTACTGGCACATTATTGGTGGCACTTTTTACTGGCACATTATTGGGGGGCACTATGGGGGGCACTAAGAAGGGGTATTTTATGCGTGCAAATTATGGGGGACACTGAGGGCATCTACTGGGGCACTATATATGGGGCATTTTATACTGGTACATTATGGGGGCACTAGGAAGAAGGGGGAGAGGAGCAATAAGGAGGCATTTACTGGGGGCACTATATATTGGTATTTTATACTGGCACATTATGGGGGCACTATGGGGACATTAGAAGGGGGTATTTTTTGCACTGGCACATTATAAGGAGAATTATTACTACTGGGGGGCATTATGATGGGCTTTATTACTACTGGGGGTCTATGGGGGACATGATTACTAGTATGGGCACTATGGGAGCATTATTACTTCTGGGGCACAGTGGGGACATGTTGGGGGCACTGTAGGAGCACTATTACTACCATGTGTGCTCTAGCAGAGAATTATTCCTATTGGTGGGACTTTTGGGAGCACTATTACTGTGGGGGTACCTTGGCACAATATAAACTTACCACAATTATCTTTGGGGTACGTTATGTTTACACTATTAGTGTCAGGGGAACTATTTGCTGGGCGCAGTTATTTTAGGGCACTGTGTGCCAATAATTATTGAAGGGCACTATGTGCATGGTACTAGTATTACCAGGGAGGTTATTTATTTCTGCAGTATAGTATTGGGAAGCACAGCGGCACAGTATTGGGGGTGGTAGGATGATTTTTCCAGAAGATGGGAGGATGATGGAAAAGTAGTAAACTAAGATTTTGTTTGTCAAACTGTAGAGACGAGAAATGGCTGAAAAATGGTCGTCTGGTCTAAAGGTCGGAAAGGAGAAGATGAGGAGAACATCTACATCAAAGAGACGTCAGTGGATGTAAGAGGTATGGGGCGCTGTATTACTCTGTATGTAGGGGTGGATAGAGGGGTTAGTAGTACAGTACTATCTGCACATTGTAAAAAAAAAAAAAAGTAATCTGCAAAATACTATATATTTGTGTCAGAAGTTGTGCTTTTTTAATTTTTAAAATAATGATACAGCCATTTTATTACATATTTTTGTGCTGATTCTTTTCCCTCCTCTATATTATATAGTCATCATAGTCACCAGAACCACAACAGCTAAACGTAGTAGTTCTGGTGTCTATAGCATGTCTCTGCAAGCTTTTTAATGTAAACACTGCCTTTTCAGAAAAAAAGTCAGCATTTACATTACTGCCAAGGAACACCTCTAGCGGCCACTCATCATTATTACAGTTTACTACTCTACGAGGTGTGTGGATTTCTTTTTTTGTGTGTGTGTTGTGGTGGAGCGCGTGATTGCCTGCTAGGGTGTGGGAAGGCGGGATCCAGGGGGCCCAAGTAAATTCTTGCCCAGGGTCCGATCAATATTAAAGATGGCCCTTAGGAAGACAGACAAGTCATAGCAACAGTTTTTTAAGGGAGCAGTGGAAAGGGACAGAGGACATTAATGAAAGCTGTTATTATAAGTTAATTACTAATTACAGATCGTTTGACAATCATTGACAGCCTAACTCAGGTATACATGCCTAGTTCTATTAAACTAGCAAATAAAATAAAAGTATGACAGTTACCCTTTAATCCCTGCTGTCTGTGGAAATCTGACGTTGACGTTGTGAGAGAGCAACCCCTACAACAGTTAAAGGCATGACCCCATGATTAATGTAAAAAAAAACAACCCTCTCCCACACATGGATCCAGAGATCTCCCCATCCAATTGAATTTGACCAAAGGATAGGTGCATTTTTTTGTACATTAGGCTTAGATTTTACAATAAATTTCTTCAAGTGGTTGCCCAGTTTTACCCCAGTTTTACTCCATCTGGATATGCATGACATATTTTTGCATCCACTCTGTCCCTTATGTCCTTTCCCAATTTACTCAGTTTTCTTAAATTGATTGTCAAGCTTTTACTAAGTGATCCACAGGTTAGGCCATCATCACTAGGGCAGGGGTCCAACACCAGCTGTTCAGGCGTAGCTCCATCATGGAAATTTGTGCCAGAACTCCACAGCATCGTCAACCTTGTAGTAGCTGCTTCCATTGACTTCAAAGCAAGGGGCTCTATTTTTTTTTATTTTTTTTTATTTTAAATGAAACAAATGCATATGTTCCATATACAATGTTGTAAATTGTAACATTTTGATGTTCCTATGATAGAAACTTTGGTCTTATCCAGGTTTCTACAGAAGTTTCCTACAAGTTGTGACTGCTGAGATATCACTTTTTTGCATTGACAAGAAGCCAAAGGAAGTCAATTAGGTCTCGTACTTCATTAATGATCCCCACAAATCACATTTATGGCAGGACTCATATTGAGTGCTTCACTAGACAGTCCTGTATCTAGATACATTTCTGACATATTGGTATTAAGGCTATAAATAAAGTGCTGAGATAATTATCTTCTACCGTGGTGAATTCAAGCACATCTCTTTAAGACATTTCTCCAATTAGACGCTCTTTTGAGTCCTATAAGCTTAAGTACATATTCAAAGGTAGGCAAAAAAGGTTAATAAAATTGCTATGTTCTGCAAGATGTTCAATGGGCAAAAGATACAATAAATTAGTCCTCGATGTTACGTAGGTCATTGACCTTTCTGGTTCTTTTTAGCTTATGATAGGTAATTTTTTTTACTAATTGTTGAGACCTGCTTACTTGCGGTGGGGTTGGCAATGACAGACTCTAAGACGTCAGGAGTTAAATAGTCCAAACAAATGATATTCAACATAAACACAATATTTGTCATAAAGGATAAGCAGCACTACAAATCCCAATGTGGGAAACAACATACCAGTAGTCGTGGTACCTAATTTTAGGTCCAATTCAAGGTTGGTGCCCGCGGATGAGGATCCTGGCTGAGGGTCCCTTAACGTAGCAAAGATATAGAGAAATCCATAGCACTCTTCAGGTGTGGAGATTCTGTTTTTATTCAACCAGCAGCATACAATGCGACATTTCGACCAATACTGGTCTTTATCAAATAACGGATAAAGTATTGGTCAAAATTGTATGCTGCTGGTTGAATAAAAACGGAACTTCTACAACTGAAGAGTGCTGCGGATTTCTCTATATCTTTGCTTCGTAAACACAATAGGCATGCGGCAGAATACAGGGCATCCAAGTTAAACGTCACTTGGGGTGAAGCCACAGCACATAAATCATAACAAACGTCTAATAAACACATGCCCATCTATAAGAAACAAAGCTTTATTATATAGTAGATACTTTGCATAATCAAGGGAACACAGAATCCCTTGGTCCAGCACTGGTCTTGAGGTGAAAGGCAGTGAGACAACTCATTTTTCCCACCTGGTCTTCAAAAAGCATCAGTGCAGGGCTTTGGCAGTGGAAAGCCTCAGACTTGAAGCACACAACCTAAAGCAGAGTTACTTAAAGGCTATGTACACCTTCGGTAGCAATTTTTTTAATTATTGAGTTGCACTTATTTTGAGCTAAAAATCTTTATTAAAAATTATGAGCTGTTTCCCTGCACAGCTTTGAGTTTATCTACTAGCAGGATCTGTATTCTCTCTCTTTTCCGTCAGTTGGGGAGCTGACAGGCTCCTTATCTCTGATCTCTGGCCTTAAAAAACTCATTATAGCTCAATTCTTATCTTACTGATAAGAATGTGACTTAAATAAGTGTTTATGACCTTTTAGTAATTTAGAGATAAGGTTTACTAGATGGCCTACACAAAGTGAAAGTACCAGTCACACAGCTAGAAAAACAGTTAACCCTTTGTGACAGAATAGCTCAATATTTTTAATAAAGACCAATTGAAAAAATTATTTTTAGTCCAAAATTAGTAAAATGCAATCATAAAAAAAATATGTTCCCGAAGGTGTATATAGCCTTTAAGTCTTCTTCCTAAAATGTGACCCCTGACCCCTAGTTGTCCCACGTTATGTTATGTATTTTATAATAGGATCCAGATGGATTCCATTGACTTATTGATTCCAACATAATTTGGTCCAGTTTCTTTATTCTTTACTGGACAGACTTGAGCAGCAGGACCAAGAAATAACACAAGTGTGGCATAACCCAAGCCATATACTAGCGAGCATAAAAAAATAACATTATTTTTTTAAATATGACATATAAAGTAGGAACCCACTTTTGACATACCAGGTGTAAGCAAATTACCTGTATACGGTCATGGCGGTGGTTAACTCCCATCAATGGTTTTTCTAGCCCTCTCTTCAGGGCTGATCGGTGGGTTCTGACACCTCATATCCCTGTCAATCAGCTGTTATTCAGTAGCTCCATCCATTGTGTATAATGCATGACACTGGTTACATGGGAATAGCACTGCTGTAACCAGCTCAGTCCACTATATACAATGGCTATAGTTCCGGTGCTGTCTTCCAGAGCTGGAGATACTGCAGAACAGTATATGGATGGCCAACAATGTAAAAAGATGGGAAAACCCCTTTAAGAGTTAGTCGGGCTAGTCCCTAAACACTCCTTACTTGATTGATGTCTTGCAGGCAAGGATATGTCATTACAAGTCAGCTCCGGTGGCATCCATCACCTGTGCACTAAAGAGAGCGGTACTGACTTTGGTTGCATCCCTTCACAACACATGCACTTGAAGCCACCAGAGCTGGCATGCAATGACGTGTCCCTGCTTATGGGATTTAAACCTAGCCTGGAGGGGTGTCTTAGGAACTGGCCAGCAATGTGCTGGGTCTTACCCTCCTTCACTGCGTACTTGCAGCGCTGATTTCAGGCAGCTGTACACCAGCGGCGTCCCACGTGGTGTGCTGAACCAGTACGCGGCGTCCCACGTGACCTGGTTGTTCTGGAGACCAAGTGAAGCTACAGTGACGTCACTGGTAAGGGACGGCTTCTTTCAGATCCAAATGTCCCCGATTCTTTCTTCCTTTATGCTGTAATATTGTCTCTGTTAGATAAATGAGACATACGCTCACTCCTCATGCCAGACGCGTTTCGAGGTGCTGTACCTCTTCCTCAGTGGCCACTGGAACGAACGTTCCTGTGAATGCTTGTTCCTGACAATCTGCCTGTCTAAATGTGCCACCGATCACCCGATAAACGAGCAAAACTCTTGTTCAATCGTTCGTGCTGGCACACCGATTATCGTTTCTGGGCAGCAGATCGTCCTGTCTAAACAGCGATCTGCTGCCCAGAAAGAATGACTCTCTATGGGGACGAAGGATCACAATAGCAATCCCTCGTCCTCATACTGTGAAGAAGATCGCTGAATGAGCAGCCGCCTGTCAGTAAGGAACACTTCCTTCCTGACAATCGGCTGTTACATCGGGAAGTGTAAACCCTCCTTTTCTAAGTAGGTTGAAATTTGTTTGCAATACCTAGAAGTGAGAGATCTAGGGAACCTTTAACCAACAATGGAGGAACCTGATGATTCTAGGGAGCCCTGGTTTAGAAATACTGTTCTGAAGCCTAACGGTTCAATCAAGTCTAGAAGTTCTCTCACTTCAACTGATTGCCAAGAAGACCTGTGAGAAGGAGGAGGGAGGAACCATAAGCAAGAGCTATTGTGAATGACAACATGTAGTTATTTCCTGTTCGGTAGAAGACATCTGGCAGACGTCTGACACTTCAGCCAACATTGTAGTTGGAGACTGTAGATAAAAACTGTTTTAATCGTGGTTTTGTAGCTACAGAAAACGCTTCTGTGTTAACATTTTGTGGAAATGCATCAGTCAAGTGGAACAGCAATCCCTTTTTTCCCCATAATGCCAAAATGTCCTGTATTACATTATGCTATAATGCACTGAAGAACCCTTTGGAAGAACAGAGATTAGCTATCACTAACAAGATTCCAGTAAAAGAACATGCAATCACGAAGACTACTGAGTGTGTTTGACTCTACGGAACAGAAATAAAAGGGTTATGGAATTGATTGCCAGATCAAGGGCTGAAAGAAAAACAATCTCAACACTGCATTAAAAAGTCTAGACGTATTACAGAGCGATAATAGGATTTATATTTCTGGGTGTATAATCAGATGGAGAGGCACGGAGCTTTAATACCTAAACTAATCATGCCACCTAATGCAAGTTTGTTTTGTGCAAAATTATTCCTACCTAATATGGCTATTTTCTGTACGGACTATTTCCGATTGCATTTAAGGAAGAGAATTTTTTTTTTCCTTATGCCTTGTATGTGGGTCAATGCTTTGTAATAAGAACTAATTTTATTCGAGGGATAATTGCTAGGAGTATCACATTTTTTAGCCATTAGATGTGCGCAATGAAAGGACCATTCTGTGCGGTGAGAGCCAATCAATTTAACCAAAGTCGAGATCTTGAACTTAGGACTTGCTGGTCCGGCTAATTGATATTGTGTCATGACTCCTCCGCTTATTAAATGGAATGTACAAAAAGGCCAGCAGCAGAAATGTCAGCCTGGGAAAGTCGAAGGGGTTTAGATAAATACATTCAGACCCCTATATTAAGGTTATATAATAGACAAGACTCCTGAAGTGTATTCAGATCCCCTATATTAATATGAGAGCCCAGGCCAAACCCCTAAATTATTTTTAAAACCCTAGACCAAGGCACTAAATTCAATTTCAGACCTCTTTAACATCCAACCCCATACCAAACCCCATAATTAATTTTACACCCCAGATCTGGGCCCCTATAAATGAATTCAGATCCCCTATATTAAAGGGGTTGTCCGGGTTCAGACATACCTCCATTTTCACCCCAGCAGCCCCTCTGACTTGAGCATCGGAGCAGTTCATGCTCTCCTTTGCCCTGCGCTAAATCGCGCAGAGCAAAGGCATTTTTTGGAGATCCGGTGACGTATCGGGGCTCTCCCCAGTAAAGCGCTAAAGCCTGCCCATCAGAGCCGATGATGTCACCAAACACACTGCAGGGCAGAAGTTTCCGCCCGGCAGTGTGTTATTGAAAACAAAAGAGCCCGTGCTCTGTGCGATCTAGCGCAGGGCAATGGAGCGCATCGGAGCATGAGATGCTCCGATGCTAGCCTCAGGGGGGCTGCCTGGGGGAAAATAAGGGTATGTCCGGGTTCAGCTCTGAACCCGAACAACCCTTTTAATATCAGACCCCCTAAATTATTTTCATACCCTAAACCAAATCCTTTATATTAATATCACCTGAGACCAAACCGCTAATTTAATTTCAGACCACAAACTAAACCGCTAAATTCATTTCACATCCCATATCAGATCTCCTACATGTATTTGAATCACCTATATTAATCTCAGACCCCTAAATTATCAAACCCCAGACCAGACAATTTATATTAATATGTAACCCCAGATCAAACCTCATGAATTTAGTTACCCTAAATTAATATCAGAACAAACCCTTAAATTAGGGCTCATTCAGACGACCAAATCTATTTTGTGGTCTGCAAATGTCCAGCCCTATAATAGAAATTCCTACTTTCGTCCGCAAAAAACAACAAGAATGGGACATGTTCTATCTTTTTTGCTGGGCCATGGAATGGAAGCATGGTCTGCTTTCGACATCTTTTGTGGCCTTATTGAAAAGAATGGATCCGCAGTGGTTCCACAAAATTGCGGAATGGATGCGGACACTAATATACGATCTTCTGAATGAGCCCTTATTATCAGGCCCCAGACCAGACCCTCTATATTAATTTCAGACCCTAGACCAAACTCCTAAATTAGTTTTAAACCCTAGCGCAAACCCCTACATTAAAATTCAGACCCTCTGTATTAACATCAGACCCCTAACTTAAAGACGTTGGCCACTTTCTAGTTATTATTGACCAATGTGTTTGTGAGATGATTATATGGAAATTGCTAATCTAGTCTTTGTTGAAATTCTGCTAAGTCTTTTCTGCTGTCCACACAGAGGTCCTGTCAATAGGATGGCTGCTGATGGAGGGTCATGTGACCAGGCAGATGACCTCCAAATCATGCCTCCTCCACTCAAATACACTGCACCTGCCATCTGTACATGTTCTGTTGGGAGTTTAGTGCAGGTGCAGTGTGTCTGAATGGAGGAGACAGGACATGATGGTGATTTCCCTGGTCACATGACTATCCATCAGCGGCCATCTTATGGACATGACCTCTGTGTGGACAGCACAAAAGACTTTGTAAACAAAGAAGCATACCTTACAAAATATAGAAAATGGTGCCGAATTTCAGCAAAGGTTATATTAGTAAGTGCCATGTAATCATCTCACAAACACATTGGTCAACAATAACCAGAAAGTGGCCAACCCCTTAAATGGAGACCCCATATCAAACAAAAAAAATATTCAGACCCTTCACCAGACTATAAACTTACCCTCACGGCTACAGTGGGTCCTAATGTAGTTTTTGGACTGGACAACCTTAAGACCCAGTGCAGTGGCATCTGGAGAATGGTGTGTATAAATCCAATACCATTATTTTGTACACCTCCTTCCTAGGGAAACTAAAAAAATAACAAAAAAATTACTGGGTGAACTGGGAAGGGAGGCTAAAAATAGTCCTGGTAAAACCAGGTGAGTTGACATATCTGTTAGTGAGAGGCTGACGTGAAGGGAATACACAGTGAGGCACATTCCCAGTGTTCTTAGAAACTGCACATGAACATGACTGAATCTGGAGCAAGGGTTATAGACTGATGTAGGCCAAAAACAAATCACTGGGATGTAAGACTGTAAGAATATTGTACCAGACCCCTTTCTACTCTACGAAAATACTCTGTTAACCTTTACAAATTTTCCCTAACAGTCGGGATCGACATGCAAAGAGGTATCTACCAAGGAAAGAGAACCATCGTGCTAGCGCCACCTTGTGGAAGTGGTTCCCAATGAGTCAAAATCGGACTTCTTAACAAGCCTTGCGACATGACAAGGGGAAAAGGAGATACCTCTCTGCATAATATTTTCCCATGGAGCATTGCCTATAAGTCTCAGCTGGTCTCTTTAAAGGGGATCTCCGGGAATTAAAAAAATGTAAATACTCAAATATTACTTTATTATAAATACATTCTCAAATACCTTTTATTATTTATAATAGCTCATTTTGTCTGGGGAGCAATCATCAGGGGAAACAAAATGGCCGCTGTCCCATCAGTTCACACAAAACCTGTCCTGATCACACATGAGGATAAGTTACTTTACAACACTGAGGTAAAGAGCTGCCTCATCCTCCTCCTCTCTACTTGTCAGGGATTATGATCCTGAATACAGATGATAAGAACTTTAGTGATTGATGATAACTTCACCAACAGGGTAGCAGAGGGTGCATTGACATCTAGGCCCTTCAAGATGTTTCGATTAGGTCAGTGATTTATCGGTTGGAGTCCAAACTTTGGGATCCAATGAAGGTGAAGCAGTTCTCCCATTAGTTTACATAGGCTCAGCTGCTCATCCGCCTGGACGGCTCTGCTTTCCTGCCTACTTGGTACTGCAGTGACCAGAAGCTGTGCCTAGTACTGCGAATTGTCCCAATTAAATTATATGCTATAGACTGCAGTACTAGGCACAGCCACTAGTATGGATCATAAGGCATTTGGCATTCCTGCCTGTGCACCTCCATTGTGTTATTATGCAGACCCCAAATATTGAAGGCCTATCCTACGGAGGAAATCATTTGCATGAGACGTTGAAACTCTTTGTGAATACATTGTATTATTTATTTTGTACTGAGCTTTAATTACAATCTTTATTATACTCTAGAGCTGGATTCACAATTCTGTTGACTACAGAGTTAAAACTCCCTGCTGGTTCAGTGCCTGAAAAATGTTGTTCTTGTTACTCGCAAGTATTATTTGTATGTATTATAGTAGTATTATAGTAGTATTATAGTAGTATTTGTATGTATTTTGCAATGTGAAATAATGTGACACAAGGCATGTCTGCCTCTGTGTATTTTGGGGGATCAACAAAACCCTTGGAGGAGGGGGTGTTAAAGTAAGGGCCCTTTCACACTTGCGTTGTCCGGATCCGGCACAGAGTTCCGTCGTCGGGGCTCTATGCCGGAAGAATCCTGATCAGTTTTATCCTAATGCATTCTGAATGGAGAGAAATCCGTTGAGGATGCATCAGGATTAGAGTTGAGCGAACACCTGGATGTTCGGGTTCGAGAAGTTCGGCCGAACATCCCGGAAATGTTCGGGTTCGGGATCCGAACCCGATCCGAACTTCGTCCCGAACCCGAACCCCATTGAAGTCAATGGGGACCCGAACTTTTCGGCACTAAAAAGGCTGTAAAACAGCCCAGGAAAGAGCTAGAGGGCTGCAAAAGGCAGCAACATGTAGGTAAATCCCCTGCAAACAAATGTGGATAGGGAAATGAATTAAAATAAAAATTAAATAAATAAAAATTAACCAAAATCAATTGGAGAGAGGTTCCATAGCAGAGAATCTGGCTTCCCGTCACCCACCACTGGAACAGTCCATTCTCAGATATTTAGGCCCCGGCACCCAGGCAGAGGAGAGAGGTCCCGTAACAGAGAATCTGTCTTCATGTCAGCAGAGAATTAGTCTGCATGTCATAGCAGAGAATGAGGCTTCACGTCAGCCACCACTGCAACAGTCCATTGGCATATATTTAGGCCCAGCACCCAGGCAGAGGAGGGAGGTCCCGTAACAGAGAATCTGTCTTCATGTCAGCAGAGAATTAGTCTGCATGTCATAGCAGAGAATGAGGCTTCACGTCAGCCACCACTGCAACAGTCCATTGGCATATATTTAGGCCCAGCACACACACAGGCAGAGGAGAGAGGTCCCGTAACAGAGAATCTGGCTTCATGTCAGCAGAGAATCAGTCTGCATGTCATAGCAGAGAATGAGGCTTCACGTCAGCCACCACTGCAACAGTCCATTGGCATATATTTAGGCCCAGCACACACACAGGCAGAGGAGAGAGGTCCCGTAACAGAGAATCTGGCTTCATGTCAGCAGAGAATCAGTCTGCATGTCATAGCAGAGAATGAGGCTTCACGTCAGCCACCACTGCAACAGTCCATTGGCATATATTTAGGCCCAGCACCCAGGCAGAGGAGGGAGGTCCCGTAACAGAGAATCTGTCTTCATGTCAGCAGAGAATTAGTCTGCATGTCATAGCAGAGAATGAGGCTTCACGTCAGCCACCACTGCAACAGTCCATTGGCATATATTTAGGCCCAGCACACACACAGGCAGAGGAGAGAGGTCCCGTAACAGAGAATCTGGCTTCATGTCAGCAGAGAATCAGTCTGCATGTCATAGCAGAGAATGAGGCTTCACGTCAGCCACCACTGCAACAGTCCATTGGCATATATTTAGGCCCAGCACACACACAGGCAGAGGAGAGAGGTCCCGTAACAGAGAATCTGGCTTCATGTCAGCAGAGAATCAGTCTGCATGTCATAGCAGAGAATGAGGCTTCACGTCAGCCACCACTGCAACAGTCCATTGGCATATATTTAGGCCCAGCACCCAGGCAGAGGAGGGAGGTCCCGTAACAGAGAATCTGTCTTCATGTCAGCAGAGAATTAGTCTGCATGTCATAGCAGAGAATGAGGCTTCACGTCAGCCACCACTGCAACAGTCCATTGGCATATATTTAGGCCCAGCACCCAGGCAGAGGAGGGAGGTCCCGTAACAGAGAATCTGTCTTCATGTCAGCAGAGAATTAGTCTGCATGTCATAGCAGAGAATGAGGCTTCACGTCAGCCACCACTGGAACAGTCCATTCTCAGATATTTAGGCCCCGGCACCCAGGCAGAGGAGAGAGGTCCCGTAACAGAGAATCTGTCTTCATGTCAGCAGAGAATTAGTCTGCATGTCATAGCAGAGAATGAGGCTTCACGTCAGCCACCACTGCAACAGTCCATTGGCATATATTTAGGCCCAGCACCCAGGCAGAGGAGAGAGGTCCCGTAACAGACAATCTGGCTTCATGTCAGCAGAGAATCAGTCTGCATGTCATAGCAGAGAATCAGGCTTCACGTCACCCACCACTGCAACAGTCCATTGTCATAAATTTAGGCCCAGCACTAGTGTTGAGCGGCATGTCCCATATTCGAATTCGCGAAATTTTGTGAATATTCGAAAGAATATTCGTAAAATATTCGCGATTATTCAAATTCGTTATTATTTCGCATATGCGATAATTCGAATTATCGCATAATACATATGCTATGCAAAATTCACATGTGCGCTAATGAAATCGCCTTACGAAGATTCGCAACTCAATTCAATCACTAATGTATGAATGCAATGCCCTTTGCCTCTGTTCTGGGACAAGTGTAGATATTCGCATGTGCGCTAATAAAATCGCCTTACGAAGATTCGCACCTCAATCACTTTCTAGGGAATGTGAGACTTTTGGGAATCAATCGAGATACAGTGGGGGGTGATGACAGTAGTTGACAGAGTACAGATCAATGTAATCTGTAAGGTGGAAAGTAAAATAAAAAATACGAATATTCGTAAATCGACTTTTACGAAGTTCTACGTATTCGCGAATATGGTGCTATACTATATGAATGCACAGGCCTTTGCCTCTCTGTTCTGGGGACAAGTGTAGATATTTGCATTTGCGTTAATAAAATCGCCTTACGAAGATTCGCAGCTCAATTCAATCACTAATGTATGAATGCAAAGCCCTTTGCCTCTGTTCTGGGACAAGTGTAGATATTCGCATGTGCGCTAATAAAATCGCCTTACGAAGATTCGCAACTCAATTCACTAATGTATGAATGCAAAGCCCTTTGCCTCTGTTCTGGGACGTGCCGATATTCGCATGTGCGCTAATAAAATCGCCTTACGAAGATTCGCGCCTCAATCACTTTCTAGGCAATGTGAGTAAGATCTGAGCTGTTGGACCTTTGGGAAACAATCAATTATATGTGTACTGTAATTTTGTGGGGGGGGGGGGGGAAACAAAAAACGAATATTCGTTTTTACGAATATATAGCACTATATTCGAAATATTCGCGAAATCGCGAAGTTGCGATATTCGCGAAAAAAATTTGCTTTTCGAATATTCGCGCTCAACACTACCCAGCACCCAGGCAGAGGAGAGAGGTCCCGTAACAGAGAATCTGGCTTCATGTCAGCAGAGAATCAGTCTTCATATCATAGCAGAGAATCAGGCTTCACGTCACCCACCACTGTAAGAGTCAATTTTCATAAATTTAGGCCCAGAACCCAGGCAGAGGAGAAAGGTCCCGTAACAGACAATCTGGCTTCATGTCAGCAGAGAATCAGTCTTCATATCATAGCAGAGAATCAGGCTTCACGTCACCCACCACTGCAACAGTCAATTGTCATAAATTTAGGCCCAGCACCCAGGCAGAGGAGAGAGCTCCCGTAACAGAGGATCTGGCTTCATGTCAGCAGAGAATCAGTCTGCATGTCATAGCAGAGAATGAGGCTTCACGTCACCCACCACTGCAACAGTCCATTGGCATATATTTAGGCCTAGCACACAGGCAGAGCAGAGAGGTCCCGTAACAGACAATCTGGCTTCATGTCAGCAGAGAATCAGTCTGCATGTCATAGCAGAGAATGAGGCTTCACGTCACCCACCACTGCAACAGTCCATTGGCATATATTTAGGCCTAGCACACAGGCAGAGCAGAGAGGTCCCGTAACAGACAATCTGGCTTCATGTCAGCAGAGAATCAGTCTGCATGTCATAGCAGAGAATGAGGCTTCACGTCACCCACCACTGCAACAGTCCATTGGCATATATTTAGGCCTAGCACACAGGCAGAGCAGAGAGGTCCCGTAACAGACAATCTGGCTTCATGTCAGCAGAGAATCAGTCTGCATGTCATAGCAGAGAATGAGGCTTCACGTCACCCACCACTGCAACAGTCCATTGGCATATATTTAGGCCTAGCACACAGGCAGAGCAGAGAGGTCCCGTAACAGACAATCTGGCTTCATGTCAGCAGAGAATCAGTCTGCATGTCATAGCAGAGAATGAGGCTTCACGTCACCCACCACTGCAACAGTCCATTGGCATATATTTAGGCCTAGCACACAGGCAGAGCAGAGAGGTCCCGTAACAGACAATCTGGCTTCATGACAGCAGAGAATCAGTCTGCATGTCATAGCAGAGAATGAGGCTTCACGTCAGCCACCACTGCAACAGTCCATTGGCATATATTTAGGCCTAGCACACAGGCAGAGCAGAGAGGTCCCGTAACAGACAATCTGGCTTCATGACAGCAGAGAATCAGTCTGCATGTCATAGCAGAGAATCAGGCTTCACGTCAGCCACCACTGCAACAGTCCATTGTCATAAATTTAGGCCCAGCACCCAGGCAGAGGAGAGAGGTCCCGTAACAGAGAATCTGGCTTCATGTCAGCAGAGAATCAGTCTTCATATCATAGCAGAGAATCAGGCTTCACGTCACCCACCACTGTAAGAGTCAATTTTCATAAATTTAGGCCCAGAACCCAGGCAGAGGAGAAAGGTCCCGTAACAGAGAATCTGGCTTCATGTCAGCAGAGAATCAGTCTTCATATCATAGCAGAGAATCAGGCTTCACGTCACCCACCACTGCAACAGTCAATTTTCATAAATTTAGGCCCAGAACCCAGGCAGAGGAGAAAGGTCCCGTAACAGACAATCTGGCTTCATGTCAGCAGAGAATCAGTCTTCATATCATAGCAGAGAATCAGGCTTCACGTCACCCACCACTGCAACAGTCAATTGTCATAAATTTAGGCCCAGCACCCAGGCAGAGGAGAGAGCTCCCGTAACAGAGGATCTGGCTTCATGTCAGCAGAGAATCAGTCTGCATGTCATAGCAGAGAATGAGGCTTCACGTCACCCACCACTGCAACAGTCCATTGGCATATATTTAGGCCTAGCACACAGGCAGAGGAGAGGTTCATTCAACTTTGGGTAGCCTCGCAATATAATGGTAAAATGAAAATAAAAATAGGATTGAATGAGGAAGTGCCCTGGAGTCCAATAATATATGGTTATGGGGAGGTAGTTAATGTCTAATCTGGACAAGGGACGGACAGGTCCTGTGGGATCCATGCCTGGTTCATTTTTATGAACGTCAGCTTGTCCACATTGGCTGTAGACAGGCGGCTGCGTTTGTCTGTAATGACGCCCCCTGCCGTGCTGAATACACGTTCAGACAAAACGCTGGCTGCCGGGCAGGCCAGCACCTCCAAGGCATAAAAGGCTAGCTCTGGCCACGTGGACAATTTAGAGACCCAGAAGTTGAATGGGGCCGAACCATCAGTCAGTACGTGGAGGGGTGTGCACACGTACTGTTCCACCATGTTAGTGAAATGTTGCCTCCTGCTAACACGTTGCGTATCAGGTGGTGGTGCAGTTAGCTGTGGCGTGTTGACAAAAGTTTTCCACATCTCTGCCATGCTAACCCTGCCCTCAGAGGAGCTGGCCGTGACACAGCTGCCTTGGCGACCTCTTGCTCCTCCTCTGCCTTGGCCTTGGGCTTCCACTTGTTCCCCTGTGACATTTGGGAATGCTCTCAGTAGCGTGTCTACCAACGTGCGCTTGTACTCGCGCATCTTCCTATCACGCTCCAGTGCAGGAAGTAAGGTGGGCACATTGTCTTTGTAGCGTGGATCCAGCAGGGTGGCAACCCAGTAGTCCGCACAGGTTAAAATGTGGGCAACTCTGCTGTCGTTGCGCAGGCACTGCAGCATGTAGTCGCTCATGTGTGCCAGGCTGCCCAGGGATAAGGACAAGCTGTCCTCTGTGGGAGGCGTATCGTCATCGTCCTGCCTTTCCCCCCAGCCACGCACCAGTGATGGACCCGAGCTGCGTTGGGTGCCACCCCGCTGTGACCATGCTTCATCCTCATCCTCCTCCACCTCCTCCTCATCCTCGTCCTCCTCGTCCTCCAGTAGTGGGCCCTGGCTGGCCACATTTGTACCTGGCCTCTGCTGTTGCCAAAAACCTCCCTCTGAGTCACTTCGAAGAGACTGGCCTGAAAGTGCTAAAAATGACCCCTCTTCCTCCTCCTCCTCCTCCTCCTCCTGGGCCACCTCCTCTTCCATCATCGCCCTAAGTGTTTTCTCAAGGAGACATAGAAGTGGTATTGTAACGCTGATAACGGTGTCATCGCCACTGGCCATGTTGGTGGAGTACTCGAAACAGCGCAACAGGGCACACAGGTCTCGCATGGAGGCCCAGTCATTGGTGGTGAAGTGGTGCTGTTCTGTAGTGCGACTGACCCGTGCGTGCTGCAGCTGAAACTCCACTATGGCCTGCTGCTGCTCGCACAGTCTGTCCAGCATGTGCAAGGTGGAGTTCCACCTGGTGGGCACGTCGCATATGAGGCGGTGAGCGGGAAGGCCGAAGTTACGCTGTAGCGCAGACAGGCGAGCAGCAGCAGGATGTGAACGCCGGAAGCGCGAACAGACGGCCCGCACTTTATGCAGCAGCTCTGACATGTCGGGGTAGTTGTGAATGAACTTCTGCACCACCAAATTCAGCACATGCGCCAAGCAAGGGATGTGCGTCAAATTGGCTAGTCCCAGAGCTGCAACGAGATTTCGCCCATTATCACACACCACCAGGCCGGGCTTGAGGCTCACCGGCAGCAACCACTCGTCGGTCTGTTGTTCTATACCCCGCCACAACTCCTGTGCGGTGTGGGGCCTGTCCCCCAAACATATGAGTTTCAGAATGGCCTGCTGACGTTTACCCCGGGCTGTGCTGAAGTTGGTGGTGAAGGTGTGTGGCTGACTGGATGAGCAGGTGGAAGAAGAGGAGGAGGAAGCCGAGAAGGAGGAGGTGGCAACAGGAGGCAAAGAATGTTGCCCTGCGATCCTTGGCGGCGGAAGGACGTGCGCCAAACAGCTCTCCGCCTGGGGCCCAGCTGCCACTACATTTACCCAGTGTGCAGTTAGGGAGATATAGCGTCCCTGGCCGTGCTTACTGGTCCACGTATCTGTGGTTAGGTGGACCTTGCTACAGATGGCGTTGCGCAGTGCACACTTGATTTTATCGGATACTTGGTTGTGCAGGGAAGGCACGGCTCTCTTGGAGAAGTAGTGCCGGCTGGGAACAACATACTGTGGGACAGCAAGCGACATGAGCTGTTTGAAGCTGTCTGTGTCCACCAGCCTAAATGACAGCATTTCATAGGCCAGTAGTTTAGAAATGCTGGCATTCAGGGCCAGGGATCGAGGGTGGCTAGGTGGGAATTTACGCTTTCTATCAAATGTTTGTGAGATGGAGAGCTGAACGCTGGCGTGTGACATGGTTGAGACGCTTGGTGACGGAGGTGGTGGTGGTGGTGTTGGTGGTACATCCCCTGTTTGCTGGGCGGCAGGTGCCAACGTTCCTCCAGAGGCGGAGGAAGAGGCCGAGGCGGCAGCAGCAGAATAGGCCGAGGCGGCAGCAGCAGAAGAGGTAGCAGGGGGAGCCTGAGTGACTTCCTTGGTTTTAAGGTGTTTACTCCACTGCAGTTCATGCTTTGCATGCAGGTGCCTGGTCATGCAGGTTGTGCTCAGGTTCAGAACGTTAATGCCTCGCTTCAGGCTCTGATGGCACAGCGTGCAAACCACTCGGGTCTTGTCGTCAGCACATTGTTTGAAGAAGTGCCATGCCAGGGAACTCCTTGAAGCTGCCTTTGGGGTGCTCGGTCCCAGATGGCGGCGGTCAGTAGCAGGCGGAGTCTCTTGGCGGCGGGTGTTCTGCTTTTGCCCACTGCTCCCTCTTTTGCTACGCTGTTGGCTCGGTCTCACCACTGCCTCTTCCTCCGAACTGTGAAAGTCAGTGGCACGACCTTCATTCCATGTGGGGTCTAGGACCTCATCGTCCCCTGCATCGTCTTCCACCCAGTCTTGATCCCTGACCTCCTGTTCAGTCTGCACACTGCAGAAAGACGCAGCAGTTGGCACCTGTGTTTCGTCATCATCAGAGACATGCTGAGGTGGTATTCCCATGTCCTCATCATCAGGAAACATAAGTGGTTGTGCGTCAGTGCATTCTATGTCTTTCACCGCTGGGGAAGGGCTAGGTGGATGCCCTTGGGAAACCCTGCCAGCGGAGTCTTCAAACAGCATAAGAGACTGCTGCATAACTTGAGGCTGAGACAGTTTCCCTGGTATGCATGGGGGTGATGTGACAGACTGATGGGGTTGGTTTTCAGGCGCCATCTGTGCGCTTTCTGCAGAAGACTGGGTGGGAGATAATGTGAACGTGCTGGATCCACTGTCGGCCACCCAATTGACTAATGCCTGTACCTGCTCAGGCCTTACCATCCTTAGAACGGCATTGGGCCCCACCATATATCGCTGTAAATTCTGGCGGCTACTGGGACCTGAGGTAGTTGGTACACTAGGACGTGTGGATGTGGCAGAACGGCCACGTCCTCTCCCAGCACCAGAGGGTCCACTAACACCACCACGACCATGTCCACGTCCGCGTCCCTTACTAGATGTTTTTCTCATTGTTATGGTTCACCACAACAACAAATATATTATTTGGCCCAATGTATTGTATTCAAATTCAGCGGGATATAAATTTGAGGCCTAGTATTTAGGCGCTGGGTGACCGGTATGGATTTAGTGACAGAATTAGACTTGGAAATGCACAGAAGCGTGTGTGTGTGAAGTTATTCTGAATGACCCAATGTGCACCTTGAATATTATATACCCTTTTAGGGATAGATTTCAAATAGCTCTGATATAGCAGAAACCACTAAATTATGAAATTGCTAAATTGGGAATTGTACTTCAACCCAGAACAAAAAATGTGCTTTGACGGACACTAAATATCTTGCCCAGCAACAACAGTACAACGGTGGGTAACGAGAGATTTAGAGGGAATTAAATTTGAGGCCTAGTATTTAGGCGCTGGGTCACCGGTATGGATTTAGTGACAGAATTAGACTTGGAAATACACAGTAGCGGGTGTGTGTGAAGTTATTCTGAATGACCCTATGTGCACCTTCAATATTATATACCCTTTTAGGGATAGATTTCAAATAGCTCTGATATAGCAGAAACCACTAAATTATGAAATTGCTAAATTGGGAATTGTACTTCAACCCAGAACAAAAAATGTGCTTTGACGGACACTAAATATCTTGCCCAGCAACAACAGTACAGCGGTGGGTAACGAGAGATTTAGAGGGAATTAAATTTGAGGCCTAGTATTTAGGCGCTGGGTCACCGGTATGGATTTAGTGACAGAATTAGACTTGGAAATGCACAGAAGCGTGTGTGTGAAGTTATTCTGAATGACCCAATGTGCACCTTCAATATTATATACCCTTTTTGGGATAGATTTCAAATAGCTCTGATATAGCAGGAACCACTAAATTATGAAATTGCTAAATTGGGAATTGTACTTCAACCCAGAACAAAAAATGTGCTTTGACGGGCACTAAATAACTTTCCCAGCTACAACAGGACAACGGTAACGAGAGATTTAGAGGGATTTAAATTTGAGGCCTAGTATTTAGGCGCTGGGTGACAGGTATGGGTTTAGTGACAGAATTAGACTTGGAAATACACAGTAGCGGGTGTGTGTGAAGTTATTCTGAATGACCCTATGTGCACCTTCAATATTATATACCCTTTTTGGGATAGATTTCAAATAGCTCTGATATAGCAGAAACCACTAAATTATGAAATTGCTAAATTGGGAATTGTACTTCAACCCAGAACAAAAAATGTGCTTTGACGGACACTAAATATCTTGCCCAGCAACAACAGTACAGCGGTGGGTAACGAGAGATTTAGAGGGAATTAAATTTGAGGCCTAGTATTTAGGCGCTGGGTCACCGGTATGGATTTAGTGACAGAATTAGACTTGGAAATACACAGTAGCGGGTGTGTGTGAAGTTACTCTGAATGACCCTATGTGCACCTTCAATATTATATACCCTTTTTGGGATAGATTTCAAAGAGCTCTGATATAGCAGGAACCACTAAATTATGAAATTGCTAAATTGGGAATTGTATTTCAACCCAGAACAAGAAATGTGCTTGAACGGACACTAAATAACTCGCCCAGCTACAGCACTAGGGACAGATTTAGCTGGATATAAATTTGAGGCCTAGTATTTAGGCGCTGGGTGACAGGTATGGGTTTAGTGACAGAATTAGACTTGGAAATACACAGTAGCGGGTGTGTGTGAAGTTATTCTGAATGACCCTATGTGCACCTTCAATATTATATACCCTTTTAGGGATAGATTTCAAATAGCTCTGATATAGCAGAAACCACTAAATTATGAAATTGCTAAATTGGGAATTGTACTTCAACCCAGAACAAAAAATGTGCTTTGACGGACACTAAATATCTTGCCCAGCAACAACAGTACAGCGGTGGGTAACGAGAGATTTAGAGGGAATTAAATTTGAGGCCTAGTATTTAGGCGCTGGGTCACCGGTATGGATTTAGTGACAGAATTAGACTTGGAAATACACAGTAGCGGGTGTGTGTGAAGTTATTCTGAATGACCCTATGTGCACCTTCAATATTATATACCCTTTTTGGGATAGATTTCAAATAGCTCTGATATAGCAGGAACCACTAAATTATGAAATTGCTAAATTGGGAATTGTACTTCAACCCAGAACAAAAAATGTGCTTTGACGGGCACTAAATAACTTTCCCAGCTACAACAGGACAACGGTAACGAGAGATTTAGAGGGATTTAAATTTGAGGCCTAGTATTTAGGCGCTGGGTGACAGGTATGGGTTTAGTGACAGAATTAGACTTGGAAATACACAGTAGCGGGTGTGTGTGAAGTTATTCTGAATGACCCTATGTGCACCTTCAATATTATATACCCTTTTTGGGATAGATTTCAAATAGCTCTGATATAGCAGAAACCACTAAATTATGAAATTGCTAAATTGGGAATTGTACTTCAACCCAGAACAAAAAATGTGCTTTGACGGACACTAAATATCTTGCCCAGCAACAACAGTACAGCGGTGGGTAACGAGAGATTTAGAGGGAATTAAATTTGAGGCCTAGTATTTAGGCGCTGGGTCACCGGTATGGATTTAGTGACAGAATTAGACTTGGAAATACACAGTAGCGGGTGTGTGTGAAGTTACTCTGAATGACCCTATGTGCACCTTCAATATTATATACCCTTTTTGGGATAGATTTCAAAGAGCTCTGATATAGCAGGAACCACTAAATTATGAAATTGCTAAATTGGGAATTGTATTTCAACCCAGAACAAGAAATGTGCTTGAACGGACACTAAATAACTCGCCCAGCTACAGCACTAGGGACAGATTTAGCTGGATATAAATTTGAGGCCTAGTATTTAGGCGCTGGGTGACCGGTATGGATTTAGTGACAGAATTAGACTGGGATATGGCCAAAAAATGAACAGACTATTGCTGGTTAAATGCACTTGGTGTGACAGCTTCACCCTGATGTAGGCTTTAGCCAAAAAACAACCACACCATTGAGGGTTAAATGCACTTGGTGACAGGCGCAGCTTGCCCCTGATTTTGTATATGGCCAAAAAATGAACAGACTATTGCTGGTTAAATGCACTTGGTGTGACAGCTTCACCCTGATGTAGGCTTTAGCCAAAAAACAACCACACCATTGAGGGTTAAATGCACTTGGTGACAGGCGCAGCTTGCCCCTGATTTTGTATATGGCCAAAAAATGAACAGACTATTGCTGGTTAAATGCACTTGGTGTGACAGCTTCACCCTGATGTAGGCTTTAGCCAAAAAACAACCACACCATTGAGGGTTAAATGCACTTGGTGACAGGCGCAGCTTGCCCCTGATTTTGTATATGGCCAAAAAATGAACAGACTATTGCTGGTTAAATGCACTTGGTGTCACAGCTTCACCCTGATGTAGGCTTTAGCCAAAAAACAACCACACCATTGAGGGTTAAATGCACTTGGTCGCAGCTTGTGCTGGCGCACCACAAGACACAAAATGGCCGCCGATCACCCCAGAAAAATGAGACTGACAAACGGTCTGTGCAGCCTAAAAACAGTGAGCAATTGAGGATCAGCAGCTCAATGATCCACAGCTGCAGATCGATCAGTTAATCAAGTCCTTTGGAGGAGTTAATCTGCCTAATCTCGCCCTACTGTCGCAGCCGCAACCTCTCCCTACGCTAATCAGAGCAGAGTGACGGGCGGCGCTATGTGACTCCAGCTTAAATAGAGGCTGGGTCACATGGTGCTCTGGCCAATCACAGCCATGCCAATAGTAGGCATGGCTGTGATGGCCTCTTGGGGCAAGTAGTATGACGCTTGTTGATTGGCTGCTTTGCAGCCTTTCAAAAAGCGCCAAGAAAGCGTCACAAAAGCGCGAAGAAAGCGACGAACACCGAACCCGAACCCGGACTTTTACGAAAATGTCCGGGTTCGGGTCCGTGTCACGGACACCCCAAAATTCGGTACGAACCCGAACTATACAGTTCGGGTTCGCTCATCCCTAATCAGGATGTCTTCAGTTCCGGAACGGAACGTTTTTTGGCCGGAGAAAATACTGCAGCATGCTGCGCTTTTTGCTCCGGCCAAAAATCCTGAAGACTTGCCGCAAGGCCGGATCCGGAATTAATGCCCATTGAAAGGCATTGATCCGGATCCGGCCTTAAGCTAAACGACGTTTCGGCGCATTGCCGGATCCGACGTTTAGCTTTTTCTGAATGGTTACCATGGCTGCCGGGACGCTAAAGTCCTGGCAGCCATAGTAAAGTGTAGTGGGGAGCGGGGGAGCAGCATACTTACTATCCGTGCGGCTCCCGGGGTGCTCCAGAGTGACGTCAGGGCGCCCCACGCACATGGATGACGTGATCGCATGGCACGTCATCCATGCGCATGGGGCCCTCTGACGTCATTCTGGAGCGCCCCGGGAGCCGCACGGACTGTAAGTATACTGCTCCCCCGCTCCCTACTACTACTATGGCAACCAGGACTTTAATAGCGTCCTGGCTGCCATAGTAACACTGAAAGCATTTTGAAGACGGATCCGTCTTCAAATGCTTTCAGTTCACTTGCGTTTTTCCAGATCCGGCGTGTAATTCCGGTAAGTGGAGTACACGCCGGATCCGGACAACGCAAGTGTAAAAGAGCCCTAAATTGATTGTTTCTAGTAACACACATCAGGGTTATGAATACAGCTCTGGAGAACACAGGATAAAATTCTTTATCAGCAAAGGATAAATAATGCAATGTACACAGTGACTTCACTAGCAGACGCTTAAGTGCAGCTCTGGAGTATAATACAGGATTTAACTCAGGATCAGTGCAGGATAAGTAATGTAATGTATGTGGGCAGTGACTGCACCAGCAGAATAGTGAGTGCAGCTCTGGAGTATAATACAGGATGTAACTCAGAATCAGTACAGGATAAGTAATGTAATGTATGTACACAGTGACTGCACCAGCAGAATAGTGAGTACAGCTCTGGAGTATAATACAGGATGTAACTCAGGATCAGTACAAGATAAGTAATGTAATGTATGTACACAGTGACTCCACCAGCAGAATAGTGAGTGCAGCTCTGGAGTATAATACAGGAGGTTACTCAGGATAAGTAATGTATGTACACGGTGACTCCACCAGCAGAATAGTGAGTGCAGCTCTGGAGTATAATATAGGATGTAACTCGTGATCAGTACAGGATAAGTAATGTAATGTATGTACACAGTGACTCCACCAGCAGAATAGTGAGTGCAGCTCTGGTGTATAATACAGGATGTAACTCAGGATCAGTACAGGATAAGTAATGTAATGTAATGTATGTACACAGTGACTCCACCAGCAGAATAGTGAGTGCAGCTCTGGAGTATAATACAGGATGTAACTCAGGATCAGTACAGGATAAGTAATGTAATGTACACAGTGACTCCACCAGCAGAATAGTGAGTGCAGCTCTGGAGTATAATACAGGATGTAACTCAGGATCAGTACAGGATAAGTAATGTAATGTACACAGTGACTGCACCAGCAGAATAGTGAGTGCAGCTCTGGAGTATAATACAGGATGTAACTCAGGATCAGTACAGTATAAGTAATGTAATGTATGCACACAGTGACTCCACCAGCAGAATAGTGAGTGCAGCTCTGGAGTATAATACAGGATGTAACTCAGGATCAGTACAGGATAAGTAATGTAATGTATGTACACAGTGACTGCACCAGCAGAATAGTGAGTGCAGCTCTGGAGTATAATACAGGATGTAACTCAGAATCAGTACAGGATAAGTAATGTAATGTATGTACACAGTGACTGCACCAGCAGAATAGTGAGTGCAGCTGTTGAGTATAGATTAGTTCAGGATATGTAATGTATTTCTAAGTTTTATTACACCAATATAAAAATATAAAATTCATTTTGAAGATTACCATACATTTTAAACCTTTAACAAACATATCATTGTTCTTTTAACAAACTCAGCTCCTCCACCATGTCTGTATCAACTCAGAATCCCAGTATTCTGCATGTAACGCTTGCAAACTTCTTTGGAGCATTAGTCCAATGCAATGGATCAATACCTGTAAATGAATGATTCTACTTTCTGTTAGTACGATAATTATTTAATTGCCACTTAAACAGAATGAAAATTATTATGTCCAATCCAATAAAATGTTGCCGATCTGTGCAATATATGCCCCAGCAGGATCATCAGAATTGTTTCCTCCATAAAAGCAACCACCGCTGCTATCTAAAAGAAAAAAAAAAATCTTCTGTGTTTGCTTGGTTTTTTTTTTCGGCATGAAATACGGCCCACTAACTGCGCTTGCCTGTAGGGAAGCCGTAATGGTGGCTGACAAGCCCCAGTGATATGTGCTTGAGTTGTGACATTTAAAGGATTATTTTCAATTATTTTTACTTGGATGATTATGCATATTCTGAGCAATGAACATAAACCACTTAAAAGTGTATAGTAAGCAGGTTTTTTTTTCTCCTTGCAAAAAAAATTCCAGAGAGAATGTCAGAGGGCTCATAATTACACCTCATTAAACTCTGAAACAATAATTTACAAATACATTTAATACATTTGGCTTATATTTGCATTCGGCAATAAAAAAAAAATAGTATGAAAAAAAAACGTCATATGGCATTGTTCCCGGTCACTGTGGTACAATAAAGTTTTTGTCAATGTTCTCATTTGAAAAAGGCAATAATGAGGCAATTTAAAACAAGCGGAGCCATTAACCCACCTGACTGCCGTAATCATCACCCTTAAACACTGCTTTATGAAGTTGCGGGTTTGGTTCTATTAGGATTACAGAGAAGTAATAGGATATGATGGAGCGCAACGCCAATGTTAACTGTAGAGTGACAGCCGCAGTCAATAGGAGTGCACTTAGTTAAATGCAACCTAAACTTGTCAAGGTTAAAGGGGTATTCCGGTTGTGAGAAGTTATCCCCTATTCTGTGGATTCTATTAGATCGTTGGAGGTCCTACCGCTGGGACCCTCTCCGATCACAAGAACAGGCATCCTGTAGTCCTTGAGGCAGATCAGTCATGCACACTGTGGCTCCATTTATCTCCATGAGAGTTCTGGAAATTCTAAGTACTCGGCAATCTCCGGAACTCGAGTAGAGATGGATAACTTCTTACAACCGGAATACCCCCTTAAGACTCCATGTAGGAGTAAACCCAGTGGCCCACGTTTACTAATGTCACTGCATCTATATTCTGGTGTAAATATGATGCACTTTAGTACATCTAAGTTCGGAGAAATTATCTAAGCCTAGTTTGATAAATGGGGGGTGTCTTACCAGAAAAGGGCATGGCTTCCAGTGATGGGGTATGTGTCATAATATGTGACATTTAGTGCATTGGTCTGCTTTGGGGTGGCCCCAATGCTATGCTGGGTCCTCTTTTCACCATCAAGGTATTACCACATATGGCTGCTCTCCGGAAGGGATGGTAAGTCGTGGTGCACCCCAATGGGAAAAAATTCCAGAGAGTCAGGGTCTGCAGTAAACCAGTATGCTTCTTTAGTGGATGAGCTCAAGTGCAAAACAATACAGGCAAGACACTGAGCTGGCTTTTCCAATGTCATCCATGCTGAGGAAAGGCTTGAGCTAGCTGTCCCTCTTTCTCTCAGAAGGTTGACTCCCTGTCCAAAAGCTGGTGGCCCAGGGTCTGTGGCTCAGTCATCCAGGTGTCTCCCGGGTCACAGTGCATTAGCACCTTCTTCTGGTCACTCGCGCAGTCTAGCGGAGTCTCTCCCACTAAGAAGGGAGACCACTATCTGCAGACCACTAAGAGCTCTGACTGCTCTCCTTATATATAATTTGTAGTTGAACTAGAACCTTCTAGTGGGAGGGGTGGAGTGGAGAAGCACAGCCTAAACAGAAACATTGGTATAAATTCAGTCTATATAACAGACTTGTAAAGAGTTTCAATGCAAGTCCGTGAGAATGAATAAGCAGTTTTTTTCAGACATAAACAAGTCTTCAGACATAAACAACAGAGCTAAACCAGACAGTCAGAAGGTCGGTGTGTCTGTTTTTATCATTCCAAAACTTTGCATAGGTAAAAAGTCATAAAGTCTCTCAGTATTAGTTGGCTGTGCAATAAACTTTTCCACAATGCAGGGCAGCTATAGTGTAATAACAGTGCAAAAGAACAGGATATATTACATTAAACTAAATGCAGTTCAACAATATGAAACACTACAGCATAAATCACAGTGCAATAAAGTAGTGAGTTAATGGCATTGCATAATAGCAATAAGGGCAAATGTCCACAAATGTCCACAGTACTCCAGTTGCTACAAGGCACTACATTAGCACCAAATTTGTGCCATAATTCTGACATAAAATTCTCTCTCAAACTAAGCCAACCAATAGTTGAATAGTTGGTACAGAGTAAGGCTAGTTTCATACTAGCACCAGATTTCTCTGCATTCCGGCCTTGCCAGAAGCTTGTAAGTCTCTGTCCGGCCCCATTAACTATAATACAGATCCAGCCACATTCTGACAAATATGCTGAGAATTGTCTGGGAAAAAAACGCTGCGTGCAGTATATGAAAATGGGTTTATAATGAGTTATTCACAATGATGAACGTTCACAGGTCCCAGAATGGAATGACATGCAATCTGACCACCAAGCAAAGAAGACTTGATTTTGTTATCTTTGAGAGTTGGAGGTAACCTTAGGAGAGTATCAACTGCTCACCCACTGTCCAACATGGTGGCCTCATTCTCCTATAAAAAAAAAAGATGCTACTGCCTTTGGCTGACAAAAACAGATATAGGTATATAAGGATTCCAAAGCCGAGGTCCATGTCTTACTTGGAACATATGGACCAGGGTATCTACTAATCTACCAATCAGGGTCACTACCAATACACAAGTCTAATGTGAGCTTGAAAATCGATTTTTCCATTCTTGCTCAAGAGCCATGAGTTCTAGATGGGCTTCTTGGCCATTGTCTTAGCTGACGATACTGAATTTTCAACATCATTTTGCTTTTGGAAAACCCAACCAGTATAGAAACAGTACACGTGTTTTCTGTCCTTGCCCGTGTGTGGGCTGCAACAAAAATTGGATTTGAAGCTATTATTCATTTTTACTTATTAGCATGTCAACTAGAAAAGATGGGGAGTCAGCAGGCATAGCACTAATGGAGCATGAAGGAAAGAGAATAGACACAATGAAAGGCAAAGGGAAAACTAGTCTAACAATAGGAAGCAGGTTACACTGCCACAGGCTTTGTTGTCTTTGTTGAGTGTGATATATTGTGTTTACTGAGCGCTTGTGACTCCTGTGTGGGCTTGTTTTATTCGACATAAAGACTATAAGAAATACATTTGACTGATTGAACCATGTTGGTGTGCGTACACATCATTTTATATTTTACCTGCTGATAACTGGTTTCTTTTTTATTTGTCGTTGCCTTCACTTTTTCCTTTATTGCTGACGAGGCCAAGTCAAGGCGTAGGCAGAAGGGGCGACCACTATAGCTACAATCTGTTTGGACCGTAATAATTGTTAGAAGTTCTATGGTTTTTAAATCTTTGTGGTACAATCTTGTAGATTTTAAGCTCTCACGGGCAGGGTCTTCTCCCCCTCTGTACCAGCTGTACCAGTCTGCTAATAACTTTATGCCTATTGTGTTTTTATATTATGTGTGTGTGTTGTTACCCAAACCAGGGGTACTACAATTGGTTAGAAATGCAATGTGGCAGTGTTTGGCAACAGGAATGGGACTTACCATCCCAGTCCTCCACTCTTGGTAGGAGTGGACTGGTCTGACTTCCTTCCAAGGAAGGGGCAGAGTTAGTGTGAGTTATAGAGAGGAAAGTGAGGAGCGAGGGAACATGTTATGCATCTCCCGCTTCTCCAGACCACGTGGACCACAGAGGCAGCTCATCTAGGCAGACAACATTGCCCCAGAAAGACTGCAGGGTCCTAGGATACAGAAGATTTGTAAACTATGGTGTATTTGTGTCAGCAGAGTGATCAAGCAATCAAGATTCCACTGCAAGGTGGGGGGAAACACATTAAAACACCATCAACTACAGTACAGGACAGGCATAGCTAGAAGCCTGCATCATACAGTGGACACCTCTAGCTGCAGCCCCATACCTCTTTATCTTGGAGGAGAAATTGCACTTTGTATGAACTGCTGCTGGACGTACTGCTACCTGTTTTTGCACTCAGTAAAGAAAGAGGTTTTACTATCTTTGCCTGCCTCCTTCACTTCACTTTTTTTCACTACACCGAACCCCAGGGAGCAACAGCATGAAATAGGACACCATGACACAAAATTTCTATGACTGGATCACTGTGGGGACCACTATGGGGCTTGTACTGTAGTATGGACATTACTATGACCCAATCACTGTGGGGACCACTATGGGGCTGGCAGTATGGACATTACTATGACCTGATCACTATGGAGCTTGCAGTATAGACATTTCTATGACCCCGCCACCATGAGGACCACTATGGGGCTAGCAGTATAGACATTATTATGACACCATCACTATGAGGACCACTATGGGGCTGGCAGTATAGACATTATTATGACCCCATCACTATGAGGACCACTATGGGGCTGGCAGTATAGACATTATTATGACCCCATCACTATGAGGACCACTATGGGACTGGCAGTATAGACATTACTATGACCTGATAACTATGGGGACCACTATGGGGCTGGCAGTATAGACATTACTATGACCCCATCACTATGAGGACCACTATGGGGCTGGCAATATAGACATTACTAGAAAATGAGGCTCCGGGACCAATATGAGTCTGGAATTAATGTGCAATACTAGGATTATTTCAATTAGATGGTCGGCCAGTCATGGTCTAACCGGCAGGTCGGGACGACGTTTATCTAACGTATATTGGCACTTTTAGAAGGTGTGACCAGAGCATTCAGAGTGGTCATAACCCACCGTATGCACCACATGTGTCATTCCATTTTCCATCTCAGACAGCCGAAAGGGTAGAAATCAATGACATAAATTCCTCTGCATGAGTTTGGTTATTAGCATCTTGTTAGGACTTGGTCAGCAAATAACGTAACGGCACAAAAGTTGCAGGAAAATAACCTCACGGTGACATTAAGCAGACGTTCTATTGTGATTCATTATGCAAAGAGATTCATACAAAGTCTTTGAAATTCACTAAGGAAATTACTTTAACAAAATAATTTACAGTCATTACCCTTTGTCTTTTTTTCTAAACTGCATATCTAATTAGAGTAAGCTGACAGAGACGGATGCTGCTGTGCACTAAATTATCACTAGGCTAAAGGCCATATGGTGTGCTTAATGTATGGTTCTCCAGGACTATCTGGTTTAACCTTGTTTTACAGATAATTAATTGCTGCAGAACTAATATATGCTTCTCCTGCCATCGCTCTTCATATGTTCTGTTCGTGGGACTTCTGTGAATTATTCATCAATGTATGGAATGATATTGTAATCAATCTGTGTGGATACTTTCATACGGCTGTGGCTGAAGGCGGTGTGTACACTTTATGAATTTCATTGTAAAGTGGTTGAAAACTTAAACAGGTTGTGAGAGACCAATGAGAACACGGCTCTTTTCTTACAAAAACATTGCCTGTCCACAAATGGTGTCCAGTAATGCAAGTCAGCCCTATTCACTTCAATGAAGCTGGGCTGCAATACCAGAGGCAACTCAGAGACAGGTGTGGCGCTGTTCTGAAAAAAAGTATCCCTGGACTCTTGACAATTCTTGAGCATCTTTCCCTAGAATACAGTCCTGATCAAAAGTTAAAGACCACTTGAAAAATGGCAAAAATCATATTTAGCATGGCTGGATCTTAACAAGGTTCCAAGTAGAGCTTCAACATGCAACAAGAAGAAATTTGAGTGAGACAAAACATTTTTTGAGCATTCAATTTAATGAAAATAACAATTAAACTGAAACAGGCTGTTTTTCAGCTGATCAAAATTTTAGGACCACATGCCTTTAAAAGGCCAAATCTGTGCAAAATGTGGATTCATTTTAATTTTCTGTCAAGTAGTCACACATTGTGATGGCAAAGGCAGGAAAACTCTCCCTTTTTGAACGTGGTCGGGTTGTTGAACTGCATAAGCAGGGTCTCTCACAGCGCACCATCGCTGCTGAGGTGGGACGCAGTAAGACAGTAATTTGGAATTTCTTAAATGATCCTGAGGGTTATGGAACAAAAAAGTCAAGTGGAAGACCCAAAAAAATTTCACCAGCACTGAGCCGGAGGATCCAATTGGCTGTCCGTCAAGACACTGGACGATCCTCGACCCAAATTAAGGCCCTTACTGGTGCTGACTGCAGCCCAATAACCATCAGACGGCATCTGAGACTGAAGGGCTTCAAAAACAAAAAACATCTTCAAAGACCTCGTCTCTTTGAACGCCACAGAACTGCTCGTTTGGACTTTGCAAGAGAGCACCAAACATGGGACATTCAAAGGTGGAAGAAAGTTTTATTCTCTGATGAGAATTTTTTTTACCTTGATGGTCCTGATGGTTTCCAACGTTACTGGCATGACAAGCAGATCCCACCTGAGATGTTTTCTACGCGCCACAGTGGAGGGGGCGCCATAATGGTCTGGGGAGTTTTTTCCTTCAGTGGAACAATGGAGCTTCAGGAAGTGCAGGGGCATCAAACGGCCGCTGGCTATGTCCAGATGTTGCAGAGAGCATTCCTCATGACTGAGGGCCCTCGTCTGTGTGGTAACGACTGGGTTTTTCAACAGGACAACGCTACAGTACACAATGCCCGCAGGACAAGGGACTTCTTCCAGGAGAATAACATCACTCTTTTGGCCCATCCTGCATGTTCCCCTGATCTAAATCCAATTGAGAACCTTTGGGGATGGATGGCAAAGGAAGTTTACAAAAATGGACAACAGTTCCAGACAGTAGATGGCCTTCGTGCGGCTGTCTTCACCATTTGGAGAAATGTTCCCACTCACCTCATGGAAACGCTTGCATCAAGCATGCCGAAACGAATTTATGAAGTGATCAACAATAACGGCGGAGCTACTCATTACTGAGTTCATGTTTGGAAGTTGGATTTCTGTTTTGGGGGGGTTTCGTTTTTTTTGGAGGTCTGGTCCTAAACTTTTGATCAGCTGAAAAACAGCCTGTTTCAGTTTTTTCGTTGTTTTCATTCAATTGAATGCTCAAAAAATGTTTTGTCTAACTCCCATTTCTTCTTGTTGCATGTTGAAGCTCTACTTGGAACCTTGTTAAGATGCAGCCATGCTAAATAGGATTTTTTGCCATTTTTCAAGTGGTCTTAAACTTTTGATCAGGGCTGTATTATGTTGTGAATTTCCTCTGTTATTCCTCCTACAAATTAATGGCTAGGGCGTTACCAGTTGGAGGTGTGTCCCTACATAACCTATTACTGTCCAATCAGTGCTGACTCCCGTCTGATATTAGCTGGGGTGCCCTTGATGTTAGGTGTTTGGATGGGTGCAAGGCAGGGTGTGTGGCGTGCACTGTCCGACGTAAGGTGTAGAATTTAGAAAACCAGACTAGTGGTCGAAGAATAAACAACTCTTTTTACTGTAGTGCAAAATAGGAGTTGTAGTACATCCAACAATAGCAAAACATAGTTCCAACTGCACACAGTGCAATTCTCTTCCTGATGGTGATGTATGGATTAAAGGGGGTTGTCTGGGTTCAGAGCTGAACCCGGACATCCCTCCATTTTCACCCTGGCAGCCCCCCTGACAGGAGCATCGGAGCAGTTCATGCTCCGATGCTCTCCTTTGCCCTGCGCTAAATTGCGCAGGGCAAAAGCATTTTTAGGAGATCCGGTGACGTACCGGAGCTCTCCATGGGGCTGACAGGAACCCCGGTGACGTCACCGGCACTGATGGGCGGGATTTAGCTGTGCCCTAGCCAGTAAAACGGCTAGGGCAGAGCTAAAGCCCGCCCCTCAGAGCCGGTGACGTCACCGAACACACTGCCGGGCAGAAGTTACCGCCCGGCAGTGTGTTATTGAAAACAAAAGAGCCCGTGCCCTGTGCGGTTTAGCGCAGGGCATGGGAGCGCATCGGAGCATGAGATGCTCCGATGCTAGGCTCAGGGGGGCTGCCTGGGTGAAAATAAGGGTATGTCCGGGTTCAGCTCTGAACCCGGACAACCCCTTTAAGGCAAGGATGGGAGTTATGGCTCTCTTTGTACACTATCTTGCTAAAGTCTTGCTAAAGTCTTTCTCAGTAGAATCTATGGCAACAGTACCTTGGCAATAATGGCTGTAATGTCCATTGTGGGATATAGGGTTCTGAAGGCACATCAGGCCAGGGCTTGTCCAGCTGTGATGGGTGATTCCTTCACTGCAGCAAAGTCTGAATGGCTCTAGTTTCAGATTACCTTGCTGATGCCTATGCGTGGCCATGCAGATTCTAAATTCTCCTTTATCTTCCTCTTTCTCTTTATGTTGATCTTGCAGTAATTTACACAGAGATCTATTAGTCTCTGTTGCTTTCTTGGGCCTGAGAAGAGGGAACACATGAACTTGCTTCCTTCTTCTCTAAACTCTCCCGTAGAATTCACTAGAGCCAGCCACCACCAGCAACCTGTAACAGCCAGATATAAACTGGGATGATGGTGGTGATCTGAGGGAGAGAAGGCTGTACAGCAGGAACATGGGTTAGCGATATACTGAAAAGCATATCCTGACTGGGGAGTGATGGAAGTGTGTGAAATCTCTCCTCCAGAACCTTATCATCATCATCACCATCGTCTCCTTCATTCCTACTCCTGTCCTTCACCGTACACAACCCCTGCAAAGTAAATGCACTATGGCTGTTATCCACTGGTTTATTTTCTGGGCATACCATAATATAGCAGAGCACCTACATGGATGATAGAGAAGTGTGCGTTTTCTGCATGGAGTGGATCTGATTGTACAGTGAGCATTATGAGCACTTAGGACAGTATTGGTATGTGTAGTGCCGGTGCTTCAAGACCTGGGATGATCTCCTGATGCTCGCTAGGGCCAGGGCAGTAATAGAAGGTCGCACTTTCTTCCCCCGGGGCACATCCTGATGTTGGGGTTCATTAGTTAAATAAGATGTCGCACTAGGAGAAATGGACCCCAAATCGGTGCACCTGTGTATTGAGACCACTCACTCAATGCAATAAATAAATAATAAATAGTGTAACAGGGCACTCAAGAAATCGTGATCATGTGGTTGATACAATTAAAGTCTTTATTACTGTTGTAAATGATATTACTCGAACAAATCAAATGTTAGATTCGATATAATAATCGATAGAATACAATATTCGATGGTGCTACACCCCCCATCTTTATATTGAAGGAACAAAGTACCCCAAACCGACCAGCTTACAGACTACATTCGGATGCCTCTTTCGACGAAATACCTCTGTTACTAACATCACTGCGAACTTTTCACCCAAAGATCGAGATCTGGTGGACTTGGCAGTAAAATCTAACAGAAATACAGAGTTGTCGAAGAAAACCTCTTGATATATCGTGTCACAGACACTTCCGAGGAGAGGATCTAAAGTTTAAAGTCTGGAGAATCTTCGGTCGATTATAAGGTAATCTTTACTTGTAAGTAACTTTATAGCGGGACGCCGCTACCTACTTCGTTTTCGGCGGGACGCTGCTGTAATTGAGAGTGGGACATAATTAATTAGACTGGATTTTATCGATACCCAGGTGTATACAGCAAAATCGGACTGAACGATCGAATTTTAGACAGTTTTTTATGATTGTCGATTTTTGCAGTACATTGTCTCGAGTCCTTGTGTAAATCGATTATTTTTATTCAATATTATCGAATATTGTATTCTATCGATTATTATATCGAATCTAACATTTGATTTGTTCGAGTAATATCATTTACAACAGTAATAAAGACTTTAATTGTATCAACCACATGATCACGATTTCTTGAGTGCCCTGTTACACTATTTATTATGTTGGGGTTCATGCCTGATGGTAGTTGGGGTGCCCTTAGTGTTGTGGGTTTGGTGCGGGTGCAAGGCAGGAGATTTAGGTGCAGTGGCCGGCAAATGGTGCTGGAATCAGTAACCAGGCCAGATGTAGAAATCAAACGTCTCTCTTTACTAAAGTGCAGAATGGGAGTTGTGATATATCCAACGGTATCAAAACACTGTTCCAAACAATTCTCAGTGCAAATCTTCTCATATGGCTACGGGCCAGAATGGGGATTGCAGTACTCTTTCCTTTGTCTGTCTCTCTCTGTGCAGAATCTAAGGCTGGCAATATTATCCTTGCAGTGGTGGCTGTATTTTTCATCAGAGATGTACAGGATTAGAATATGATTGGCCAGAGCTTGTCTAAGAGTGAAAGGTGTTTTAGTAATGTCCCCCCCTCACTGCAGTAAAGTCTCCATAAGCCTTAACCCCTGAAGGACTCAGCCCTATTTCACCTTAAAGGGTTTCTACCACTTGAATATCACATATTTGGTGTTCAGACACTAGCGATCCGCTAGTGTCTGTTCTTGCCTACAAGCTAATTATCACATTAATCCGGCCTGCCGATACCTCAAAAAAAGCACTTTTATCTTTATGCAAATGAGCCTCTAGGTGCTATGCAGGCGTTTTTCATAGCACCTAGAGGCTCCGTCTACCTTGCAGTTTGCCGCCCTGCGCCTCGCTCCAGCACGCCCATCTCTCACTGTAATCGATCCTCCCCCTGCTTCAGCCTTCCGAAATCTCGCGCCTGCGCCGTCCGTCGCGGCATTCGGAGGCATTCGGCGCAGGCGCAGTCAATGTCTGACCGCTCCGTGCTCAGACATTTCCACTGCGCCTGCGCCGATGACATCTTTAAGTGCTGATAACTTTAAAACGCTTTGACTTACCCAGGCCGTTCTGAGATAGTTTTTTCGTCACATATTGTACTTCATGACACTGCTAAAATGGGTCAAAAAGGTAAATTTATTTGCATAAAAGAATACCAAATTTACCCAAAAATTTAGAAAAATTAGCAAATTTCAAAGTTTCAGTTTCTCTACTTCTGTAATACATAGTAATACCCCCCAAAATTGTGATGACTTTACATTCCCCATATATCTACTTCATGTTTGTATCATTTTGGGAATGCCATTTTATTTTTGGGGGATGTTACATAGCTTAGAAGTTTAGAAGCAAATTTTGAATTTTTATGGACCAGTCCAGGTCTGAAGTCACTTTGTGAGGCTTACGTAATAGAAACCACCCAAATGACGCCATTTTAGAAACTACACCCCTCAAGGTATTCAAAACTGATTTTACAAACTTTGTTAACCCTTTAGGTCTTCCACAAGACTTCATGGCAAATGGACATAAAATTTAAGAATTTTGTAAAATATAATATAATCCATTTTTTCCAGGAACAAAGCAAGGGTTAACTGCCAAACAAAATTTAATATGGGTTGCCCTGATTCTGTAGTTTGCAGAAACACCCCATATGTGGTCGTAAACTACTATTTGGCTAAACGGTAGGACATAGAAGGAGGGGAACACCATATGGTTTTTGGAAGGCAGATTTTGCTGGACTGGTTTATTTACACCATGTACCCTTTCAAGCCCCCTGATGCACCCCTAGAGTAGAAACTCCATAAAAGTGACCCCATCTAGGAAACTACGGGATAAGGTGGTTGTTGTTTTGGGACTATTTTAGGGTAAATCTGATTTTTGGTTGCTCTATATTACACTTTTTTGAGGCAAGGTAACAAAAAATGTAAATTCTAAAATTGTTTCTACATTCGCTATTTAGTTTTGTGGAACACCTAAAGGGTTAACAAAGTTTGTAAAGTAACTTTTGAATACCTTGAGGGGGTGTAGTTTCTTAGATGGGGTCACTTTTTTGGAGTTTCAAGTCTAGGCTACATCAGGGGGGCTTCTAATGGGACATGGTGGAAATAAACCAGTCCATCAAAATCTGCCTTCCAGAAACCATATGGCGTTCCCTTCGTTCTATGCCCTGACGTGTGGCTATATAGCCATTTACGACCACATATGGGGTGTTTCTGCAAACTAAAGAATCAGGGCAATAAATATTTAGTTTTGTTTGGCTGTTAACCCTTGCTTTATTACTGGAAAAAAAAGAATTCAAATGGAAACTTTGCCAAAAAATTGGTGTTTTGGCACAGTTTTTATTTTATATTTTTAACGCTGTTCATCCGAGGGGTTTGGTCAAATGTTATTTTTATAGGGCAGATTCTTACGGACGCGGCGATACCTAATATGTCTACATTTTAAAATTTATTTAGATTTTACACTATATTATAATTTTAGGAACAAAAAATAATCATTTTAGTATCTCCATAGCCTGGGAGCTACATTATTTTTTTTTTGTTGGGCGATGTAACTGATCTCCTGGCACCCCGACCGGATACCTCCGTTAATGGATGCTCCCAGTGCCTCCCGAGGACTCCAAGCACTCCACTTGACACCGATACCACCACAGGAACCAGGAACAGGAACAGCTCTTACAAGAGCTAGGAGTAATAGCCAGGGGAGTATACACGTATAGCAATCCCCACACACATGAGACGAGGCTCTATGTTGAATGTAAAATATGAACCCTTTATTTGAACACACAGCATTGATTTATACACATCTTCCAACAAGGTTACCACCCACAGGGTTTTGTAAAAACAGCCAATAACCACGTACAATACACTTAGACACTCCCACACAAAATCCTCCCCTCTGCCTGTGATACAATTACCTCACACTGGGTTGATGTAATCATCACAGGCAGGAGAATACACAATGTCTTCTGTCCTGGAGACAACCGAGACGTAATTCAATTATCTCTCAGGACAAAGGAACAACACCAATACACACAGAGAGACAATGGAACAGACCTCACTACTCAACGTATACAATGTCCCACCCTTTACAATACACATAGACATTTAACATCCCAAAATGGCACGAATTAGACCAGGGGTTCAAGTTAGTTTAGTACAAGTGCAATGAGAAGGACACTAGTACAATGCAGTGGGTCAGGATAGATATGTGTATAAGTCTATAGTAGTTTGTGACGCCAATTGCAGCTTGCGCAGGTACTGTAGCAGGGCCCTTTAAGATGTTATAACTCACGTACCAGGTGAGGAATGCCAGAGAGGGATAATGTCTCTGTATAGCAGATATGGTAGTGTCAACGGTGTCTCCTACCTTGGTACGGCTGGACTCCTGAATCCTGGCTCACTTGCAATAAAATTGAGTGTGGTCAGTAGGAGTTATGGTGGAATGATTGAGATCCAGACAGGAGATATAATCCAACTTGTCTTTACTTAATGGCAACAGATATCCATACGAGTTACAGCATAAGTCTTTTGGGTCCCAGCAGGTATTGGCAATATGTGGCAGGAATTTATATATATTCTGCTTCTTGTCATATGCCTAAAGAATCTGGCAGGTATTTATCTTCTTCTCTGTCTGTCTTCTGCTTGTAGTGGGCCTGATAGCTGAGGAGGAATTTGGCTTCTCCTGGACTCTGGATATGTACTCACAGCACTGCTCGCAGGGAATGATGTCGTCCTGGAGATCTGAAGTTCTGGAGGTTGTTGCTTGCTTGTCACCAGCTGAGGTAGATGACTCAGGCTGGGAAGATGAATCCTTGGCCTCAGCCGAGGTGGGATCCAGGGTTGGGATCCCTGGTTCTGGGAGCTCCTACCAACACAGCCTGCCCCTGGCAGGGGTGGCTGGTACACTAACTAAACTTCCTCTCCTCCTCATGAGACAGGACATGGGAACATCCCACTCCTGCTCACACAGGGGAGGCTGGACTGGAATGGACTATTCCAGACTAGATATACTAACCTAGCTATGGTCTGCTACATATTGCTGCCACCTGCTGGCGGACAGGGAAATTACAGCAAATACATAATACAGGCCTGGAAAGTACATATGATGAAAATGCACAGTTAAATTACACCAGATGACAATACATACACACCTAACATGTTGTAGCAGGGGGAAAGAGTTTAGTGACATACTCTGGGATGTTACACAAGTCCTTTGGGCCCATAATCCTGGGGCAAGAGGCTAGCAAACAGGCCCCTTCAAAACCCAGTGGCGAGGTTAGTTTCGCCACTGGCGACTATCTAATGTAGGGGCTCATTTTTTGTGGGATAAGATGGCGGTTTTATTAGCACTAATTGGGGGTGCATATGACATTTTGGTTGCTCGCTATTACAGTTTTTGTGATGTTAGGTGACAAAAAATTGCTTTTTTTTTTACATGTTTTTTTTTTATTTATTTTTTTAACGCTGTTCATCCGGGGGGGTTGAGTTAAATGTTATTTTTATAGAGAAGATTTTTACAGACGCAGCAATGCCCAATATGTATGGCTCTCAGACTTTGGAGACACTAAGCAGGCATCCTCAAACTGCGGTCCTCCAGATGTAAAACTACAATTCCCACCATGCACTGCTGATAGCTGTAGGTTGTCTGGGCATGCTGGGAGTTATAGTTTTACAACATCTGGAGGGCCGCAGTTTGAGGATGCCTGCACTAAAACTAATATTTTTGGGGAAAAAAATTGTTTCCGTGTCTCCAAAGTCTGAGAGCCATAGTTTTTTATGTTCTCTAAGGGACTGTTGGGGATTATAAAAATGTAGTACTCCATGGAAGTGTGATACTCCCTGAAGCAATCGATAACGCAGAGGCCCGGATGATCGGGGCACGTGTCGCACTGTGGTGTGGTGGTGTCCTTCCGTATCCCCCTCCTGCGACACACTCTGCACTTTTTTTGGGTTCGTCCCTTCTTTCCAGTATGGGGGACCACACCTGGAAAATGTTGGCCAGGGACGATCCGGGCGCCTCCAGTTCCCGAGGTACTCCGGCCTGCTCTTTCCCGGTCTGAAAAAATCAGGTCCTTTAGGACTACCTCATAGAATTGGAGGAATGTCCCTGTGCTGCCAGCGCTTCGGGATAGTACAAAAGCGTTGTACAAGGCAACCTGCACCAAGTAGACCGCAACTTTTTTGTACCATGCCCGGGTTTGTGCATGGCGTTATATGGCTTGAGGACTTGATCAGAGAGATCAACTCCTCCCATATACCGATTGTAGTCGACGATACAATCAGGCTTAAGGACCGTTGCCGCAGTACCTCGCACAGGGACAGGGGTGATGCTGTTACCGTGGATTGTGGACAGTATAAGGACATCCCTCTTGTCCTTATACCTGACCAGCAACAGGTTTCCAGTGGTAAGGGCACGGGTCTCACCCCTGGGGATAGGTACCTGGAGGGGGTAGGTAGGGAGGCCGCATTGAATTTTCCGCACGGTCCCACAAGCGGACGTGGATCTGGCGGCAAGGGACCTGAACAAGGGAATGCTGGTATAAAAGTTATCCACGTACAAGTGGAAACCCTTATCCAGCAGTGGGTACATAAGGTCCCACACGAGTTTCCCGCTAACACACAGAGTGGGGGGACATTCTGGGGGTTCAATACGGGAATCTCGCCCCTCGTACACACGAAATTTGTAAGTGTACCCTGAGGTACTCTTACAAATTTTGCATATTTTCACTCCATACCTCGCCTGCTTAGTGGGAATGTATTGGCGGAAACTGAGTCTCCCCTTGAACGTAACGAGAGACTCATCAACTGCGACCTCCCTTCCAGGTACGTAGGCCTGCGCAAATTTGGCCCCGAAGTAATCGATGACCGGCCGTATCTTATACAGACGGTCATGGGCAGGATCACCTCGGGGGGGACATGCTGCATTATCTGAAATAATGCCCCAAGAGGAAGTGTGAAAAATATACTTTGCTGGATTTATGCACGTTTAATTGTTCTCTCTCCCCCTGCAGTTTACATGGTGTGGGGTAACACTCAGGTTCACATAGCCCTACCGGCTATTGTGTCTTGCTGTTAATTGCCCTGTGTGTACCTTTGCTAATAACCCCACCCCATAGAAATTGTTATAACGGCGGGTCTTTTTGGTGGGTACTAGTCCCTTATTTGGTCTGGAGCCTTTTCTCTGTTTTTATACATACCGTATATACTCGAGTATAAGCCGACCCGAATATAAGCCGAGGCCCCTAATTTTACCCCCAAAAAATGGGAAAAATTATTGACTCGAGTATAAGACTAGGGTGGGAAATGCAGCAGCTACTGGTAAATTTCAAAAATAAAAATAGATACCGTACCAATAAAATTACATTAATTGAGGCATTTATTTCAAAGAAAAACAATATGGTATCAACAATAACTTTAACAGTACAAAAACCAACTAAAGCAAATATTCGATTTTTGGGAAAATACCAGTTCATGCGAATTTTTATGCGAAAATTTGAATGCGATTTTTTTTGCGAATTTTCGCAATCAAGAAAATAGACTAGACTCGAGTGTAAGACGAGGGGGCTTTTTGAGCACAAAAATATGTGCCAAAAAACTCGTCTTATACTCGAGTATATACGGTATGTTTGTCAACACTATCGTCTTTCTATGATTACTGCTTTCGTGTACATGTTTTTATGATATACTGCTGATGGGTATCTAATAAAGAAATTATTGTTTATGATAACTTCTTGTGTGGTAGCTTTTTTAAGCATTTATAGGTGATATATATATATTATCTGAATAATGCAGACATTTCCGGATGGCCTCAAACCTGGAGCGTGTCATGGCCATACTGTAGAGTGGGGTCTGGTAGAGGATGTCCCCACTCCAGTATTGCCTGACACTGGGTTTTTGCACTGGACCCATGTGCAGCACGAGGCCCCAAAACGTCCTCATCTCGGCTGCAGTGACCGGCGTCCAGCCACCAGGTCTAGCCAAAAAGGAGCCCGGGTGCTGAGCAACGAACTGTTGGGCGTACAGGTTCGTCTGCTCCACCATCAGATTCACAAATGGGTCACTGAAAAAAAAACTAAAAAAGACAATTTCAGTGAAGCCCACTGTGGGAATCTGGATTCCTGGATTGCCAACAAAATCCAGAATCTCTGGCTTAAAATCCACTGGGGGACACCAGCTAAGTTCACCGGTAGGGGGCTCTGGTTGGGCTTATTTGATAGGCCAGGAAACCAGTACGAGCCCCAGGGCGGCTCGTACTAGGGTGGGCCACATGGTCCCTAGCATGTGGGGCCCCTGGCTCCGCCTGGCGGCGTCTCTGCCGCCTTGGGGGCTCATCGTCATCAGATGATGATGAGGCGGATGCGGATGACAAGAGGAACGTGGGGTCATCCTCATCCTCACTGGGGCTCTCGGAGTCGGAGGCAAGCAGGGCGTATGCCTCCTCCACCGAGAACATCCGGCGGGCCATGGGTATGTGTGTGTGCATGCGTTTAAAACTTTATTGTATGTGCGTGTGGGGGCACGGGTGTTCACGTACTAAAAAGTAAAAAAAAATAGACAAGTGTTAGAAAAAAAATAAAAAAAGCTCAAACTTGCTGATATGATCAGCTGTGGGCGAGCGATGCGCTAACAGTGGCCGGACGCTAAGAGTGTCGGCCACAGTCAGCACACGCAAAAAAAAAAAAGTGGTGGGGGGGCTGGTGGTGGGGCTGGGGGGGGGGGGAAGTGGCAGGGGTGCGTCTAGGGTCTCACAGCTAAGTGCTGTGGACCCCAACCACCAGAGACCACCAGAGACAATAAATCAGATAAGGCTACTTTCACACTTGCGCTTGATCGGATCCGTTCTGAACGGATCCGATCATATTAATGCAGACGGAGGCTCCGTTCAGTACGGATCCGTCTGCATTAATAACTTAGAAAAAATTCTAAGTGTGAAAGCAGCCTGAGCGGATCCGTTCAGACTTTCAATGTAAAGTCAATGGGGGACGGATCCGCTTGAAGATTGAGCCATATGGTGACATCTTCAAACGGATCCGTCCCCATTGACTTACATTGTAAGTCTGGACGGATCCGCACGCCTCCGCACGGCCAGGCGGACAGCTGAACGCTGCAAGCAGCGTTCAGCTGTCCGCCTGGCCGTGCGGAGGCGAGCGGAGCGGAGGCTGAACGCCGCCAGACTGATGCAGTCTGAGCGGATCCGCGTCCATTCAGACTGCATCAGGGCTGGACGGAAGCGTTTGGGTCCGCTCGTGAGCTCCTTCAAACGGAGCTCACGAACGGACCCATGAACGCTAGTGTGAAAGTAGCCTAAAGTGTTTTTTATTTTTTTTTCCCTAACTAACTTTTCCCTTCTATCCCTGCCTAATCGTGCCTAACCTTCCTGGAGGGTGATGGGTGCAGGAGGCTGATGGGTGCCGACGGGGGGTTCGCAGGAGCTGGTGCTGGCTGGTGCTGGACGGTGCAGGTGCAGCAGCAGGAAGAGGAGGGGAGAGAGGAGCGCCGGGAGTTTGAATCTCCCGCATCTCTCCAGCACCAATCAGCACCAAGGACAGCACCAATCAGCACCACGGCCAGCACCGCCTCCCCCAAATGCTCGGACTGTGATTGGTGGTGTGTAATCACACCACCGATCACCGTCCTTTTCCGGTTCATCGGTCACTGGAGACCCGAATGGACCGGAAATGCTGCAAACCGCAGGTCTGAATTGAACTGCGGTTTGCTGCGATCGCCGATGCGGGGGGGTCACATGATTTCAGCGGACATCCTGTTCCAATTAACCCCCGCCGCGCCGCAATCGCGTTTTAATGTTAGGACGTACCAGTACGTCCTGAGTCCTTAAGGACTCAGCAAACGTGGCGTACCGGTACGTCCTAAGTCCTTAAGGGGTTAAAGTGTAACTGCCATTCTATTTTTATTTATGTAATGTATAGGGGCAGTGATACTGACCATTTTTGTAACATACTTTAATTACTTAAATTGCACATTTCTATTAGGAAAATAGCTTTAAAGTGGCCCATTTTGAGCCTTAGCAACGCTCCTCTGTCTTCTGTTTACATAACAGTGGAGACTTGCTAACACGGACTGTGTTATGTAAGCAGAAGACAGAGGAGCGTTGCTAAGGCTCAAAATGGGCCACTTTAGAGCTATTTTTCTAAAAGAAGTAATTACAGTATATTACAAAAATGGTCAGTATCACTGCCCCTATACATTACACAAATAAAAATAGAATGGCAGTTACACTTTAAACAGAAAACACCTTACTGACTGACTCATGCAGATTCTAGACCTTCTAGGTTCTTCCTTTCTCTCTTTGGAGTACTGTGAAAGTATATAGCATATATGAAAAAATGTGACTTTTAAAAATACCTTTATTTAATATTCAAGCGGGTATAGGTATGTATATACCTATACCCGCTTGAATATTAAATAAAGGTATTTTTAAAAGTCACATTTTTTCCTATATGCTATTTACTTCTAAAACGGTTGTGACAAAGTATCATCTCAGAAAACTTCAATGCTGATAGTACTGTGAAAGTATGCTTTATCTCTGTGGATCTCTCAGAGATGTAGCTTCCTCTCACTTCCTTCATTAGCACAAAACTAACTGAATTAGGGGCGGATCTAAGTCCAACACCTAACTACCTACAGGGGCAGAATCCGAGGGACTAACCCTGACTGAACCATATAGAGATTTGCTGGTACATTACAAGGTATTAATATACCAAAGGATTTATCAATGACAAATGTAAAATATGAAAATCAGACATCATATAGTACAGGACAATCTCTTTCTAACAAAGCTAGAACCAGCCCTGTACCTCACATGGGTCCGGAGATCTCCACATTCATTGCTCTGATAGATTTATATCAAGCTGGCAGCTCAAGGGGAGTGTCCTTTCTGTTGCAGCTCAGGGGGTGTGTCCATTCTTCTGGAGCTCTCTCCCTATCACAGCTCAGGAGGCAGCTGAAGGATGAAACTGAGCATGTGCGACCTTCTCTGTGAGCCGGACAAAGAAATAAGAAAAAGAACAAACAGCAGGTGGCGCTATACAGATACATTTTATTGAATACCTGTGCGCGAGCCGGTCTGAAATCAAATGCGGTCACCGGAAGCAGGCAGTTCCGAGAACAGCCGCTGGGGGCCTTCATCGGGCTGTTCTCGGAACTGCCTGCTCCCGGTGACCGCATTTGATTTCAGACCGGCTCGCGCACAGGTAAGGGCTTACCTGTGCATCGCCGGACTTGTGAAAAAAGATGGCAGCCCGCATGTGTTCACGGGCGAACACGATGAACTGGCCATCACTGGTCACAATGTCATGCTCTTCCAGAGGTTTTTGTAAGATTATTGGGCAGTTTCTCTGCCTACAAGATATTATCACAGATGCTTGGTTTACTTTTGCAGTTCTCAAAACTGAATTTGACTCAGCAGAGATCACATGCCTCTTCTTCACAGCAAAAATGTTATAACATGAACAGAGTTGAGAAAAATACCTTAATCCTAACTGCTACAAACCTATGAATACAGAATCAACCTAATCAAACTAATATGAAAATTTGTTTTTCTAAAAATCTTCATCTACTTGCATATTATAAGTTATACCAGCAAGAATTAGTCTTTATGTAGAAAACTATGATTTAAATCAAGCCTTACTGACTAGTGATTGAAATCAAATCCACCCTGATCTGTACACACTGTATCTATTATACCACGTACCTCACATATCAGTACACTGCTGTATATACTGTATATCTGTACACACTGTATCTATTATACCTTGTACCTCACATATCAGTACACTGCTGTATATACTATATATCTGTACACACTGTATCTATTATACCCTGTACCTCACATATCAGTACACTGCTGTATATACTATATATCTGTACACACTGCATCTATTATACCTCGTACCTCACATATCAGTACACTGCTGTATATACTATATATCTGTACACACTGCATCTATTATACCTTGTACCTCACATATCAGTACACTGCTGTATATACTATATATCTGTACACACTGTATCTATTATACCTCATACCTCACATATCAGTACACTGCTGTATATACTATATATCTGTACACACTGTATCTATTATACCTTGTACCTCACATATCAGTACACTGCTGTATATACTATATATCTGTACACACTGTATCTATTATACCTCATACCTCACATATCAGTACACTGCTGTATATACTATATATCTGTACACACTGTATCTATTATACCTCGTACCTCACATATCAGTACACTGCTGTATATACTATATATCTGTACACACTGTATCTATTATACCTCATACCTCACATATCAGTACACTGCTATATATACTATATATCTGTACACACTAGGGCTGAAACGATTACTCGATTAAATCGAGTTATTCAACACAAAAAAATCCTCAATGCAAATTTTTTGCATCGAAGATTTGTTTGTGTCATGTGACCACAGAGCGGGAGTGAAGTGCTTGCTATTACTCCCTCTCCGTGGTCTCCCGCTGCGCTTGGAATACTCACCTTTCCCGCAGCGGGCCTCCGGACACTTCACAGCATGTCCATGATCCCGCGCTGTACTGACCTCCTGACGTACACACGCTGTGACCTGATGCACTGTGTGAATGATGGAGTGTCGGTGGCACCCCTGCTGGAAAGCTAAGTTGGTGAAACTGAGGGGGTTAGGGCATGACTAAAGCCGGGGGCGCCCGGAGTGCACAGCGACATAGCAACCAATGATGCTGTGCAATCCGGGTGTCAGGTGGAGCAGGGCAGCAGAGCTGATGGCACAATGGGGGGAGAGCTGATGGCACAATGGGGGGAGAGCTGATGGCACAAGGAGGGGGAGATGATGGCACTGGGGGAGTAAAGCTGATTGCACAAGGGGGACAGGTGATGGCACAAGGGGGGAACTGATGGCACAAGGGGGGACAGCTGATGGCACAAGGGGGGACAGCTGATGGCACAATGGGGGAAGAGCTGATGGCACAATGGGAGGAGAGCTGATGGCACAATGGGGGGAGCGATGATGGCACAATGGGGGAAGAGATGATGGCACAAGGGGGATAGATGATGGCACTGGGAGAGTAAAGCTGATGGCACAAGGGGAGAGCTGATGGCACAATGGGGGGAGCGATGATGGCACAATGGGGGAAGAGATGATGGCACAAGGGGGATAGATGATGGCACTGGGAGAGTAAAGCTGATGGCACAAGGGGTGAGCTGATGGCACAATGGCGGGAGAGCTGATGGCACAAGGGGAGAGAGATGATGGCACAAGGAGGGGGAGATGATGGCACTGGGGGAGTAAAGCTGATGGCACAAGGGGGTTACTGATGGCACAAGGGGGACAGCTGATGGCACAAGGGGGAGAGCTGATGGCACAATGGGGGAAGAGCTGATGGCACAATGGGGGGAGAGCTGATGGCACAATGGGGGGAGAGCTGATGGCACAATGGGGGGAGCGATGATGGCACAATGGGGGAAGAGATAATGGCACAAGGGGGGAGAGATGATGGCACTGGGGGAGTAGAGCTGATGGCACTGGGTTGGGGAAGAGCTGATGGCACTTGGTGGGAGAGAGCTGATGGCACTGGGGTGGGGAAGAGCTAATGGCACTGGGGTGGGGGAGAGCTGATGGCACTGGGTTGGGGGAGAGCTGATGGCACTTGGTGGGAGAGAGCTGATGGCACTGGGGTGGGGAAGAGCTAATGGCACTGGGGTGGGGGAGAGCTAATGGCACTGGGGTGGGGGAGAGCTGATGGCACTTGGTGGGAGAGAGCTGATGGCACTGGGGTGGGGAAGAGCTAATGGCACTGGGGTGGGGGAGAGCTAATGGCACTGGGGTGGGGGAGAGCTGATGGCACTGGAGGGAACAGAGCTGATGGCACTGGGGGAAACTGATGCACTTGGGCTGATCGCACAGTGGGGAATGAAGGGTGTTAGGGAATAATGGCAGAGGGTCTTATGAGTTTTTATAAAGGAAAACAGTCTATTAATAAATTTTTTCTTATTGGATTACTCGATTATTCTTCATGGTTAATCGATAGAATACTCGATTACTAAAATAATCGTTTACTGCAGCCCTAGTACATACTGCATCTATTATACCTCGTACCTCGCATATCAGTACACTCCTGTATATACTTCATACCTGTACACACTGCATCTATTATACCTCGTTCCTCACATATCAGTACACTGCTGTATATACTATATATCTGTACACACTGCATCTATTATACCTCGTACCTCACATATCAGTACACTGCTGTATATACTATATATCTGTACACACTGTATCTATTATACCTCATACCTCACATATCAGTACACTGCTGTATATACTATATATCTGTACACACTGCATCTATTATAACTCATACCTCACATATCAGTACACTGCTGTATATACTATATATCTGTACACACTGCATCTATTATAACTCATACCTCACATATCAGTACTCTGCTGTATATACTATATATCTGTACACACTGCATCTATTATACCTCGTACCTCACATATCAGTACACTGCTGTATATACTATATATCTGTACACACTGCATCTATTATACCTCATACCTTACATATCAGTACACTGCTGTATATACTATATACCTGTACACACTACATCTATTATACCTCATACCTCACACATCAGTACACTGCTGTATATACTATATACCTGTACACACTACATCTATTATACCTTGTACCTCACATATCAGTACACTTATTTCTGGGTATACTATATACCTGTGTCTACTGCATCTATTATACTGCATAACAGATGCAGTGTGTGTATGTGTGTATATATATGCATATAAATATATATATATATATATACAGTTGCAAGAAAAAGTATGTGAACCCTTTGGAATTATATGGATTTCTGCACAAATTAGTCATAAAATGTGATCTGATCTTCATCTAAGTCACAACAATAGACAATCACAGTCTGCTTAAACTAATAACACACAAAGAATTAAATGTTACCATGTTTTTATTGAACACACCATGTAAACATTCACAGTGCAGGTGGAAAAAGTATGTGAACCCTTGGATTTAATAACTGGTTGAACCTCCTTTGGCAGCAATAACTTCCACCAAACGTTTCCTGTAGTTGCAGATCAGACGTGCACAACGGTCAGGAGTAATTCTTGACCATTCCTCTTTACAGAACTGTTTCAGTTTCAGCAATATTCTTGGGATGTCTGGTGTGAATCGCTTTCTTGATATCATGCCACAGAATGTTAATCGGGTTGAGGTCAGGACTCTGACTGGGCCACTCCAGAAGGTGTATTTTCTTCTGTTTAAGCCATTCTGTTGTTGATTTACTTCTATGCTTTTGGTCGTTGTCCTGTTGCAACACCCATCTTCTGTTGAGCTTCAGCTGGTGGACAGATGGCCTTAAGTTCTCCTGCAAAATGTCTTGATAAACTTGGGAATTCATTTTTCCTTCAATGATAGCAATCCGTCCAGGCCCTGATGCAGCAAAGCAGCCCCAAACCATGATGCCCCCACCACCATACTTCACAGTTGGGATGAGGTTTTGATGTTGGTGTGCTGTGCCTCTTTTACTCTATACATAGTGTTGTGGGTTTCTTCCAAACAACTCAACTTTGGTTTCATCTTTCCACAGAATATGTTGCCAGTACTGCCGTGGAACATCCAGGTGCTCTTGTGCAAACTGTAAATGTGCAGCAATGTTTTTTGTGGACAGCAGTGGCTTCCTCTGTGGTATCCTCCCATGAAATCCATTCTTGTTTAGTGTTTTACGTATTGTAGATTCACTAACAGGGATGTTAGCATATGCCAGAGACTTTTGTAAGTCTTTAGCTGACACTCTAGGATTCTTCTTCACCTCATTGAGCAGTCTGCGCTGTGCTCTTGCAGTCATCTTTACAGGAATGCCACTCCTAGAGAGAGTAGCAGCAGTGCTGAACTTTCTCCATTTATAGACAATTTGTCTTACCGTGGACTGATGAACAGCAAGGCTTTTGGAGATAATTTTATAACCCTTTCCAGCTTTATGCAAGTCAACAATTCTTAATCGTAGGTCTTCTGAGAGCTCTTTTGTGCGAGGCATCAGTCACATCAGGCAATGCTTCTTGTGAAAAGCAAACCCAGAACTGGGGTGTGTTTTTTATAGGGCAGCTGTAACCAACACCTCCAATCTCATCTCATTGATTGGACTCCAGTTGGCTGACACCTCACTCCAATGAGCTCTTGGAGATGTCATTAGTCTAGGGGTTCACATACTTTTTTCACCTACACTGTGAATGTTTACATGGTGTGTTCAATAAAAACATGGTAACATTTAATTATTTGTGTGTTATTAGTTTAAGCAGGCTGATTGTCTATTGTTGTGACTTATATGAAGATCAGATCACAATTTATGACCAATTTGTGCAGAAATCCATATAATTCCAAAGGGTTCCCATACTTTTTCTTGCAACTGTATGAATATATATATATATAGAGAGAGCAGTGTACTTATGTGAGAAGTACAAGGTTTAATAGTGCAGTGTGTACAGATATCTCTTATATATATAAAAATGAGTTTCTGTCTGTCTGTCTGTTCTTTATGTGCGACCAAACGACTGGACCGATCTTCACCAAATTTGGCACACGGGTACATCAGGTGTCCGCAAAGGTTTTAGACCGTCTCAGCTCTCTAGGATGTACCATTCCTGAGATATTCCCCAAAAATGACCCACATTAGCCAATGCAAGCCTGCAAGTCTTTTCTTCAAATCCCAACTGCCATAAACACAGTTTAACTCCAGGTTTCCATAAAAACCCAGCCATTTTTCTTTACTGCTTAACCCCTTAAGGACTTAGGGCGTACCGGTACGCCCTGTTTCCCGAGTTCTTAAGGACTCAGGGCGTACTGGTACGTCCTAACTTTAAATCGCGATTGCGGCGCGACGGGGGTTAATCACAACAGGATGTCTGCTGAAATCATTCAGCGGGCATCCTGTCACAATGCCGGGGGGGGTTGCGGCTTTTACCTTATCCGGCGGGCGGCGGTGCCATCGGGTCCCCATGCGGCTGTAGGGGGGACCCGATTGCATGGAAGGCAGCGCGATGTCTAAGGAAGGCATCGCGCTGCCTTCCGGTGACGAGCCTGTGAGATCCAGCCCCCTGGATCTCACAGGCTGGAAGCTGTATGAGTAATACACACAGTATTACTCATACAGCCAATGCATTCCAATACAGAAGTATTGGAATGCATTGTAAAAGGAATTAGACCCCCAAAAATTGAGGTTCCAAAGAGGAAAAAAAAATAAAGTAAAAAAAAAAATATGAAGTTTTCCCCCCAAAAAATTAAAAGTTTCAAGTAAAAATAAACAAAAACGTCATTTTCCCCAAATAAAGTAAAAAAAATTGGTAAAAAATAGGGGGGGAAAAAGTATACATATTAGGTATCACCACATCCGACAGGCTCTATAAACATATCACATGACCTAACCCCTCAGATGAACACCGTAAAAAATAAAAAAACAAAAACTGTGCTAAATAAACAATTTTTTTTGTCACCTTACATCACAAAAAGTACAACAGCAAGCGATCAAAAAGGCATTTGCCCACCAAAATAGTACCAATCCAACCGTTACCTCATCCCACAAAAAGTGAGCCCCTACCTGAGACAATCGCCCAAAAAAAAAAAAAAAACTATGGCTCAGAATATGGAGACACTAAAACATCATTTTTTTTGTTTCAAAAATGATATTATTGTGTAAAACTTACATAAATAAAAAAAAGTATACATATTCGGTATCGCCGCGTCCGTATAGACCGGCTCTATAAAAATATCCATGAACTAACCCCTCAGATAAACACTGTAAAAAATAAAAACTGTGCTAAATAAACTATTTTTTGTCACCTTACATCATAAAAAGTGTAATAGCAAGCGATCAAAAAGTCATATGCACCCCCAAAATAGTGCCAATACAACCGTCATCTCATCTCACAAAAAATTTGACCCTAACTAAGATAATCGCCCAAAAACTGAAAAAACTATGGCTCTCAGAATATGGAGACACTAAAACAAGTTTTTTGGTTTTTTTTCAAAAATGATATTATTGTGTAAAACTTACATAAATAAAAAAAGTATACATATTATGTATTGCCGCGTCCGTATCGACCGGCTCTATAAAAATATCACATGACCTAACCCCTCAGATGAACACCATAAAAAATAAAAAATAAAAACTGTGCTAAATAAACCATTTTTTGTCACCTTACATCACAAAAAATTTACAAACCGGATTCCCAAAAAGTTGGGACACTAAACAAATTGTGAATAAAAACTCAATGCAATGATGTGGAGGTGCTAACTTCTATTATTTTATTTAGAATAGAACATAAATCACGGAACAAAAGTTTAAACTGAGAAAATGTACCATTTTAAGGGAAAAATATGTTGAATCAGAATTTCATGGTGTCAACAAAGCAATAAGAGGCTGGAAAAAGTAAATTTGAGCATAACGAAGAGCTGGAAGACCAATTAACACTAATTAGGTCAATTGGCAACATGATTGGGCATAAAAAGAGCTTCTCAGAGTGGCAGTGTCTCTCAGAAGCCAAGATGGGTAGAGGATCACCAATTCCCACAATGTTGCGCAGAAAGATAGTGGAGCAATATCAGAAAGGTGTTACCCAGCGAAAAATTGCAAAGACTTTGCATCTATCATCATCAACTGTGCATAACATCATCCGAAGATTCAGAGAATCTGGAACAATCTCTGTGCGTAAGGGTCAACGCCGTAAAACCATACTGGATGCCCGTGATCTCCGGGCCCTTAAACGACACTGCACCACAAACAGGAATGCTACTGTAAAGGAAATCACAGAATGGGCTCAGGAATACTTCCAGAAACCATTGTCAGTGAACACAATCCACCGTGCCATCCGCCGTTGCCAGCTGAAACTCTACAGTGCAAAGAAGAAGCCATTTCTAAGCAAGATGCACAAGCTCAGGTGTTTTCACTGGGTCAGGGATCATTTAAAATGGAGTGTGGCAAAATGGAAGACTGTTCTGTGGTCAGACGAGTCACGATTCGAAGTTCTTTTTGGAAATCTGGGACACCATGTCATCCGGACCAAAGAGGACAAGTACAACCCAAGTTTTTATCAACGCTCAGTTCAGAAGCCTGCATTTCTGATGGTATGGGGTTGCATGAGTGCGTGTGGCATGGGCAGCTTGCATGTCTGGAAAGGCACCATCAATGCAGAAAAATATATTCAGGTTCTAGAACAACATATGCTCCCATCCAGACGTCATCTCTTTCAGGGAAGACCCTGCATTTTTCAACAAGATAATGCCAGACCACATTCTGCATCAATCACAACATCATGGCTGCGTAGGAAAAGGATCCGGGTACTGAAATGGCCAGTCTGCAGTCCAGATCTTTCACCTATAGAGAACATTTGGCGCATCATAAAGAGGAAGGAGCAACAAAGAAGGTCCAAGACGATTGAACAGTTAGAGGCCTGTATTAGACAAGAATGGGAGAGCATTACTATTTCTAAACTTGAGAAACTGGTCTCCTCGGTCCCCAGACGTCTGTTGAGTGTTGTAAGAAGAAGGGGAGATGCCACACAGTGGTGAAAATGGCCTTGTCCCAACTTTTTGGGGATTTGTTGACACCATGAAATTCTGATTCAACATATTTTTCCCTTAAAATGGTACATTTTCTCAGTTTAAACTTTTGTTCCGTGATTTATGTTCTATTCTGAATAAAATATTAGAAGTTGGCACCTCCACATCATTGCATTCAGTTTTTATTCACGATTTGTATAGTGTCCCAACTTTTTTGGAATCCGGTTTGTAATAGCAAGCGATCAAAAAGTCATATGCACCACAAAATAGTGCCAATAAAACCATCATCTCATCCCACAAAAATCATACCCTACCTAAAGTAATCGCCCAAAAATTGAGAAAATTATGGCTCTCAGACTATGGAAACACTAAAACATATATTTTTTTGCTTCAAAAATGAAATCATTGTGTAAAACTTACATAAATAAAAAAAAGTATACATATTAGGTATCGCCGCATCGGTGACAACCTGGTCTATTAAAATATCACATGATCTAACCTGTCAGATGAATATTGTAAATAACAAAAAATAAAAACTGTGCCAAAACAGCTATTTCTTGTTACATTGCCTCCCAAAAAGTGTAATATAGAGCAACCAAAAATCATATGTACCCTAAACTAGTACCAACAAAACTGCCACCCTTTCCCGTAGTTTCTAAAATGGGGTCACTTTTTTGGAGTTTCTACTCTAGGGGTGCATCACGGGGGCTCCAAATGGGACATGGTGTCAAAAAAACCAGTCCAGCAAAACCTACCTTCCAAAAACCGTATGGCATTCCTCTCCTTCTGCGCCCTGACGTGTGCCCGTACAGCGGTTTACGACCACATATGGGTTGTTTCTATAAACTACAGAATCAGGCCCATAAATATTAAGTTTTGTTTGGCTGTTAACCCTTTCTTTGTAACTGGAAAAAAAATATTAAAATGGAAAATCTGCCAAAAAAGTGAAATTTTTAAATTGTATCTCTATTTTCCATTAATTCTTGTGGAACACCTAAAGGGTTAATGACATTTGTAAAATCAGTTTTGAATACCTTGAGGGGTGTAGTTTCTTAGATGGGGTCACTTTTATGGAGTTTCTACTCTAGGGGTGCATCAGGGGGGCTTCAAATGGGACATGGTTTAAAAAAAAAACAGTCCAGCAAAACCTGCCTTCCAAAAACCGTATGGCATTCCTTTCCTTCTGCGCCCTGCCGTGTGCCCGTACAGCAGTTTACAACCACATATGGGGTGTTTCTGTAAACGACAGAATCAGGGCCATAAATTTTGAGTTTGGTTTGGCTGTTAACCCTTGCTTTGTAACTGGAAAAAAATTATAAAAATGGAAAATCTGCCAAAAAAGTGAAATTTTGAAATTGTATCTCTATTTTCCATTAATTCTTGTGGAACACCTAAAGGGTTATGTCACGGATGGTGTTGCAGAAAACAAGAAGTAACAAATAAAGATCCGACTGACTTGATCCCAAACTAAGGAACAAATGGGTGAGCCCTATAAAAGCCCTAGAGCTCTCACTGACTGCTCAGCCCATGCAAAGATCTTTATGATAGAAAGTTGCATGTCCACGTACCTAGACTGAGTGACACCTGCAAACCCTATAATAGTGAGGGGACACGACCACCGGCTCCCTGCATTTAATACGGAGAGAGTCAGGATCACCTAGAATCAAGCCAACAGGAAAACACAAATACAGAAATAGACTTAACTGAGGAACCAGCAGTAGTAGCATCTAGCAGTGAACACAATCCAGGAAGTAGTATAAACCGCAAAGTGAGGCAGTATGGGAGGGGATATAAAGGAAGGCAATCACTGCTAATAGATGACAGCTGGAAGAGGGAGAAGAGATGTCAAAGCGAAACCAAAACAAAAGAACATCATGCAGGAGGTACTAAAGAACGTCTGTCAGAACTTCTCAGAGATCTGGCAGTGACAGTACCCCTCCCTCTACGAGTGGACTCCGGACACTCAGAGCCCACCTTCTCAGGATGGGACCTATAGAACGCCCTGATAAGACGAGTAGCCCTAATGTCCGCCACTGGGACCCACATCCTCTCCTTAGGACCATAACCCTCCCAATGAACAAGGTACTGGAGAGAACCGCGGATAATACGAGAATCCACAATCCTAGAGACCTGAAATTCAAGATTACCATCAACCAAAATCGGAGGAGGAGGCAAAGAAGAGGGTACAGTGGGTTGGACATAAGGTTTTAAAAACATTATGGATCTTCCAAGTCTGAGGAAGATAAAGACGGAAGGCAACGGGATTGATGACGGACAAGATTTTGTAAGGCCCAATAAACTTAGGACCCAACTTTCAGGAGGGAACCTTCAGCTTGATATTCTTAGTAGACAACCACACCAGATCAAAAAAGAACACCAATCCTCCTGATTCTCCGCCACAAAACAGAGCAGATATGTATCCAGATTCTGATTGACACGCTCTGTCTGGCCATTCGACTGTGGGTGGAAAGCAGAAGAGAATGACAACCGAACCCCCAAGCGAGAACAGAAAGCCTTCCAGAATCTGGAAACAAACTGTGTGCCCCTATCAGAGACTATGTCTGAAGGAATGCCATGCAATTTGATGATGTGATCAACAAATGCTTGTGCCAGCGTTTTAGCATTGGGCAACCCAGGAAAAGGAATAAAATGCGCCATTTTGCTAAAACGGTCGACCACCACCAGAATCACAGTCTTCCCCGAAGGGACGAGGCAGGTCCGTAATGAAGTCCATGGAGAGATGTGTCCAAGGACGGGAAGGAATGGGTAACGGGAGGAGAGGACTTGATGGCCGTGAATGAGGGACTTTGGCACGAGCGCAGGTCTCGCAGGCTGCCACAAAAACCTCAACCGACTTACGAAGAGCCGGCCACCAGAATCTCCGAGCAATGAGATCCACTGTGGCTCTACCCCCCGGGTGCCCAGCCAGGACAGTATCGTGGTGCTCCTTAAAAACCTTATGTGGTAAAGTGAGAGGCACAAACAACCTCCCAGGAGGACAAAGATCAGGAGCCTCTGCCTGGGCTGCCTGAACCTCTGCCTCCAATTCAAGATAAAGAGCAGAGACAACCACCCCTTCAGCCAAGATGGGACCCCGGTCTTCAAAGTTCCCCCCTCCCGGAAAACAAGGTGACAGGGCATCCGCCTTCACATTCTTAACCCCAGGGCGGAACTTGACAACAAAATTAAACCTTGAAAAGAACAAAGACCATCTGGCCTGTCTCGGGTTCAGACGCTTGGCTGACTCCAAGTAGGCCAGATTCTTATGGTCGGTAAACACGGTAATAGGGTGTCTGGCTCCCTCTAGCCAATGGCGCCATTCCTCAAAAGCTAACTTGATGGGCGAACAACTCCCTATCTCCCACATCGTAATTTCTCTCTGCGGAGGAGAGTTTCTTCGAGAAAAAGGCACACGGTCGCCATTTGGCAGGAGAGGGACCCTGAGACAAGACCGCACCCACACCCACCTCAGAGGCGTCCACCTCAACAATGAAAGGCAGAGAGACATCAGGTTGTACCAAGATGGGAGCGGAAGCAAAACTCTCTTTGATACTAGAAAAGGCCTTACGCGCATCTACCGACCAGGAGGAAAAATCTACCCCCTTTTTAGTCATATCAGTGAGTGGCTTAACAATAGAGGAATAATTCAAAATGAATATAGCTGTAAAGAATAAATCAAGGCAACTGGACGTACTGTAAATTTCTTGAAAACATTTCACTCGTTCTTCCAACGAGCTTTCTCAATTCTGAGTGACTGTACAAAAATTCTGGGAATAAATATGTAACTGAATCCACATCTGGTAATTATACCCAGCATTGGGTCAAAGGTGTTGATTCCATTATCCTAATTGGAGTCAGTAGGTGATAAAGACTTCCCAGAAAAAGGTGTCAAGACAGCATTGTATGTGGCAGACAATAGATGTCTAACCCCCCCCCCTCCCCACCAATAGATGTCTAACCCCCCCCCCCCCCCCCCCCACCAATGCTGGGTATAATTACCAGATGTGGATTCAGTTACATATTTATTCCCAGAATTTTTGTACAGTCACTCAGAATTGAGAAAGCTCGTTGGAAGAACAAGTGAAACGTTTTCAAGAAATCTACAGTACGTCCAGTTGCCTTGATTTATTCTTTACAGATATATACCATGACCTGGATAAATGAGAACCTTCACAGACACAATTCAAAATGAACTTCCTGTAATAATTGGCAAAACCCAAAAAGCGCATCAGCGCCTTCTGATTCTCAGGAAGCTCCCAATCAAGCACAGTGCGGACCTTCTCGGGGGCCATGCGAAAACTTAATAGGGCAATCGTACTCCCGGTGAGGAGGCAGCTCCTGAACACCAATCTCAGAAAACACATCCGAAAATTCCGAGAGAAAAGATGGTACAGTCTTAGTAGAAACCTCTGAAAGAGACGTCGAGAGGCAATTCTCTCTGCAAAAGTCACTCCAACCACTTATTTGCCTCGCTTGCCAATCAATGGTGGGGTTATGTTTAGTGAGCCAGGGTAGCCCCAACACTAGAGGAGTAGGTAATCCGCTTAGGACGAAACATGACACATCCTCAACATGAGCATCACCCACAGTCAAACGGATATTGTGAACTATGCCCTTTAACAATTTTTGAGAAAGTGGAGCGGAATCAATACCAAAAACAGGTATGTCCTTTCCCAAAGTGAATACCTGGAAACCATGTGTTATAGCAAATTGATTATCAATAAGATTGACAGCTGCTCCACTATCTACAAAAATCTCACAAACAATATTCTTGCTCTCTAGCGCCACCCTGGCAGGTAGGACAAAACGGGAACTACAAGCAAACGGAAAACCTTCAATTTCCGCATCAACTTTGCCAATAGTAACAGATGGACTTTTTTCTTTTTGTTTCTTTATTACCCTCAAAAAACTCCCTGAATCTCCTAGAGGGACAAACATTTGCCAAATGATTTATATCTCCACAACAGAAACAAACCCTCCTCTGAGAGCTGAATCCTCTATTGTTAGAGGCAAGCAAACCCAGCTGCATGGGCTCCTGTTCAGAGAGGATTGAGAGAGACTGAGGCTCCTGCGCACTGAATGAGACCACCCCACTGTCCTTGGACTGAGTATGACAGGAAGGAGTGATCTCTCCTCTCTTTCTAGGACGCCTGTCAATACGAACAGACCGAGACATGGCAGACTCCAAGGAGGTAGGTATCTCATGAAAGGCAAATGCATATTTCAATCCCTTTGGAGTGCAGCATCATTCTAACCAGTATCAGCTGCCCATCTCCGAAATTCTTAAAGTATATCTCTGCGGACTGTTTACCCTGGCATAAAAGACGCAGTTTAGATTCAGCCAGAGCAATACGATCCGGATCATCATATATCTGACCCAGGGCTACAAAAAATTCATCCACTGAACTGAGGGGTCGTGCCCCCACCGGCAGCGAAAAGGCCCAGGACTGAGCGTTATCCCTGAGAAGCTAGATGATGATCCCCACCCTCCGCTCCTCATCACCAGAGGAATGGGGAAGTAGGCGAAAATGAAGTTTGCAAGCCTCTCTAAAACAAACTAAATTCTCACTACCCCCGGAGAACGTATCCGGAAGCGAGATTTTAGGCTCAGAACAAATTCCATGAACGCAAGCAGAAACGGTCACCTGAAACTGAGAGACAGTTTTCCGGAGATCTGATACCTCCAGTGAAAGACCCTGCATGCGGTCAATCAAGGCTGAAACCGGATTCATGCTTAAGACGGTTGTGGCGGTTTATAATGTCACAGATGGTGTTGCAGAAAACAAGAAGTAACAAATAAAGATCCAATTGACTTGATCCCAAACTGAGGAACAAATGGGTGAGCCCTATCAAAGCCCTAGAGCTCTCCCTGACTGCTCAGCCCATGCAAAGATCTTTATGATAGAAAGTTGCATGTCCATGTACCTAGACTGAGTGACACCTGCAAACCCTATAATAGTGAGGGGACACGACCACCGGCTTCCTTTACTTAATATGGAGGGAGTCAGGGTCACCTAGAATCAAGCCAACAGGAAAACACAAATACAGAAATAGACTTAACTGAGGAACCAGCAGTAGTAGCATCTAGCAGTGAACACAATCCAGGAAGTAGTATAAACCGCAAAGTGAGGCAGTATGGGAGGGGATATAAAGGAAGGCATCTATTAGCAGTGATGCTAATAGATGACAGCTGGAAGAGGGAGAAGAGATGTCAAAGTGAAACCAAAACAAAAGAACATCATGCAGGAGGTACTGAAGAACGTCTGTCAGAACTTCTCAGAGATCTGGCGGTGACAGGTTAACGACGTTTGTAAAATCAGTTTTGAATACCTTGAGGGGTGTAGTTTCTAGAATGGGGTCATTTTTGGGTGGTCTCTATTATATAAGCCTCGCAAAGTGACTTCAGACCTGAACTGGTTCCTAAAAATTGGTTTTTTGAAAATTTCTGAAAAATTTCAAGATTTGCTTCTAAACTTCTAAGCCTTGTAACATCCCCAAAAAATAAAATATCATTCCCAAATGATCCAAACATGAAGTAGACGTATGGGGAATGTAAAGTAATAACTATTTTTGGAGGTATTACTATGTATTATAAAAGTAGAGAAATTGAAACTTGGAAATTTCACATTTTTAACATTTTTTTTTATAAATAAAAATGATTTTGTTTTACTTCATTTTACCAGTGTCATAAAGTACAATATGTAACAAAAAAACAATCTCAGAATGGCCTGGATAAGTCAAAGCGTTTTAAAGTTATCAGCACTTAAATTCTTTAAGGGGTTAAAGGGCGGGCACTGTGGAGGTCACTGTTTTTAAAGGGGCGTGCACAGTGGAGGTCACTGTTATTAAAGGGGCGGGCACTGTGGAGGTCACTGTTATTAAATGGGCGGGCACTGTGGAGGTCACTGTTATTAAATGGGCGGGCACTGTGGAGGTCACTGTTATTAGAGGGGCGGGCGCTATGAAAGTCACTGTTAAAGGGGCGGGCACTGTTAAAGGGGCGGGCACTGTAAAAGTCACTGTTAAAGGGGTGGTCACTGTGAAAGTCACTGTTAAAGGGGCGGTCACTGTGAGTCACTGTTAAAGGGGCGGTCACTGTTAAAGGGGCGGTCACTGTGAAAGTCACTGTTAAAGGGGCTGTCACTGTGAAAGTCACTATTAAAACGGTGGCCACTGTGAAAGTCACTGTTAAAGGGACAGGCACCGTTAAAGGGGCGGTCACTGTGAAAGTCACTGTTAAAGGGGTGGTCACTGTTAAAATGTCACTGTTAAAGGGGAGGTCACTGTGAAAGTCACTGTTAAAGGGGAGGTCACTGTGAAAATCACTGTTAAAGGAGCGGTCACTGTGAAAGTCACTGTTAAAGGGGTGGTCACTGTGAAAGTCACTGTTAAAGGGGTGGTCACTGTGAAAGTCACTGTTGAAGGGGCGGTCACTGTGAAAGTCACTGTTAAAGGGGCGGTCACTGTGAAAGTCACTGTTAAAGGGGTGGTCACTGTGAAAGTCACTGTTAAAGGGGCGGTCACTTTGAAAGTCACTGTTAAAGGGGCGGTCACTGTGAAAGTCACTGTTAAAGGGGCGGGCACTGTGGAGGTCTCTGTTAAAGGGGCGGGCACTGTGGAAATCACTGTTAAAGGGGCGGGCACTGTGAAGGTTACTGTTAAAGGGGTGGTCAATGCTATAGGGGCGGTCACTGTTAAATGAGCGGGCACTGTGGAGGTTACTGTTAAAGGGGAAGGCACTGTTAAAGGGGTGGGCACTGTGGAGGTCAATGTTAAAGGGGAGGCCACTGTGGAGGTCATTGTTAAAGGGGAGGGTACTGTAGAGGTCACTGTTATGGGGTAAACTGTTGATATCTTTTTATGACGCATGGAAATATAAAATAAAATAGATGAAATATAACCGTGCGAAGCCGGGTCCTTCTGCTAGTATAGTATATACAGCAGTGTACTGAGGTAGGAGGTATACTAGATACAGTGTGTACAGATATATGTTGTCAGTTATATATTATGGTTATTGTGTGAGGTACATGAGGTAATAGTGGGTGTAACTGTCTGCAGTACCATATATATATATATATATGTGAGGAATATATGAGTAAAGATAGGGAATAGGGGGGCAAATGAAGAGAAAGGAGGAGGACCTCCTCTTACCACTCTATTCTAGTCCCAGTGAAGAGCTCATCCTGCACTTCTTCTCCATGCTATTAGGGGTTGAAGGACCTATGATGATCGTCTGTGCAGTTCCTTTACTAGATGTAGAGGACCTATGATGATGATGTCATCACAGGTCCTGGCAAATGCTCCTTTCTAACCTAGGGACTGCGTCATTCTTTGTGCAATTCCTTTACTAGATATACAGGACCTCTGATGACATCATCACACTATACTGGAGCTGGACAGTAATGAGTGTAATTAGGGAACTGGACTTTTTGGTCATTGCAGGCCCCTTTTCCCCATGGGCCCCATAGCAGCTGCTATTGGAAGTTCACCACTGTCTAGGTTACTGCACTGGCAGACTTCATTGCTGTGGGCATGCCCCTAGAACTTTAATGAACTACAAATTAAAATGTTGGGCTGTCAGACAAAAATAGAAAAGGTATGAATGCTAAAAAAAATCTTCCTAAGCCCGGTGTATGTATACCACAAGCTTTTATTTCACATTTAGTGGAAAGTACTTTAAAATCATGCTTTAAAGTTGTGTCCATATCAGTTTTGCCAGGAGTGCTCCTTTAATTTTCAAGCGAGGCTCTTTTAATAATTTAAATAAGTCACTAGATTAAGAGGTTTGCCTTAGAAAGAGTTGGAATGTGTTGCCTGCGCAATGCTAAAAAGTCAGAAAGTCGTAAATCGCTTGGAAGTGTCTACGCTTGTCTCCATGATAGAAATTTGTGGCTGCATTATGCACAATGCTACAACACTGTTCTTTTATATGAATGATATTTCTTTATTTAAGCAGTGCCTCAGTTTTACACCGCACATGGAGCAGTCTCAATGGCTGCTTTGCATAATATGCTAATAACTATGTATGTTTCCAGTCTGACGACTGTAGAAGAAGGATAGTCTCATATTCCATCGCTTGGTCACAGAATGAGCTTAGCATTTATCCCGAGCACATCTGTCTTTAAAATCAAATGAAATAGTCACTGTACTCCACACCTATTTCCATTAGAGGATGTTCTGAATCAGAACACTTACAACTTTAATGGCTAGGTATAAAAAACAGATTTTGTCGACAGCTTGAATGTCAGAGACACCGCTATTACAGAAGCTCATGAGATGTTACGGGTCTCATTGGAAGTCTAGGGTTCACTGAGACTTTAGTAATGATGTCCCTACCATGAATTTTGATAAAAGCCTCAAATTTTCACCAAGAGTTTCAATAGTATAACAATAAAGATGTCCCACCTCCTCTGTGCATTTATCCACCCACCACACACATCCCTGTGGGACTTGTATGTCTTGGGTCAACCACAGAAATAGATTTTGAGGGCCTACCTTTTGATCTATACAGTACATGTGTACAGTCGTGGCCAAGTTTTGAGAATTACATAAATATAGAAAATTGGAAAAGTTGCTGCTTAAGTTTTTATAATAGCAATTTGCATATTCTCCAGAATGTTATGAAGAGTGATCAGATGAATTGCATAGTCCTTCTTTGCCATGAAAATTAACTTAATCCCAAAAAACCTTTCCACTGCATTTCATTGCCGTCATTAAAGGACCTGCTGAGATCATTTCAGAAATCGTCTTGTTAACTCAGGTGAGAATGTTGACGAGCACAAGGCTGGAGATCATTATGTCAGGCTGATTGGGTTAAAATGGCAGACTTGACCTGTTAAAAGGAGGGTGATGCTTGAAATCATTGTTCTTCCATTGTTAACCATGGTGACCTGCAAAGAAACGCGTGCAGCCATCATTGTGTTGCATAAAAATGGCTTCACAGGCAAGGATATTGTGGCTACTAAGATTGCACCTCAATCAACAATTTATAGGATCATCAAGAACTTCAAGGAAGGAGGTTCAATTCTTGTTAAGAAGGCTTCAGGGCGTCCAAGAAAGTCCAGCAAGTGCCAGGATCGTCTCCTAAAGAGGATTCAGCTGCGGGATCGGAGTGCCACCAGTGCAGCGCTTGCTCAGGAATGGCAGCAGGCAGGTGTGAGCTTATCTGCACGCACAGTGAGGCGAAGACTTTTGGAAGATGGCCTGGTGTCAAGAAGGGCAGCAAAGAAGCCACTTCTCTTCAAAAAAGACATCAGGGACAGATTAATCTTCTGCAGAAAATATGGTGAATGGACTGCTGAGGACTGGGGCAAAGTCATATTCTCCGATGAAGCCTCTTTCCGATTGTTTGGGGCATCAGGAAAAAGGCTTGTCCGGAGAAGAAAAGGTGAGCGCTACCATCATTCCTGTGTCATGCCAACAGTAAAGCATCCTGAGACCATTCATGTGTAGGGTTGCTTCTCATCCAAGGGAGTGGGCTCACTCACAATTTTACCCAAAAACACAGCCATGAATAAAGAATGGTACAAAAACACCCTCCAACAGCAACTTCTTCCAACAACAGTTTGGTGAAGAACAATGCTTTTTCCAGCACGATGGAGCACCGTGCCATAAGGCAAAAGTGATAACTAAGTGGCTCGGGGACCAAAACGTTGACATTTTGGGTCCATGGCCTGGAAACTCCCCAGATCTTAATCCCATTGAGAACTTGTGGTCAATCCTCAAGAGGCGGGTGGACAAACAAAAACCCACTGATTCTGACAAACTCCAAGAAGTGATTATGAAAGAATGGGTTGCTATCAGTCAGGAATTGGCCCAGAAGTTGATTGAGAGCATGCCCAGTCGAATTGCAGAGGTCCTGGAAAAGAAGGGCGAAGGAACAAGGAATCTAAGTCCAACAGTGGTTATCATTGACTGCACATACATTATATAATTAATGAATTCTGTTATTTGTGAATCAAAGGGGTTTTCCAAAATTTTTATACTGATGATCTATCCTCTGAATAGGTCATCAGTATCTGATCGGTGGTGATCCAACACCTGGGATTTCCGCCGTTCAGCTGTTTGAGAAGGCACAGGTGCTCCTGTGAGTGCCACGGCCTTCTCCATGTTCGCCAATCACAGCGCCGTCAATTTGATAGCAGCTGTGCTTGGTATCACAGCTAAGCCTCATTCACTCCAATGGGGCTGAGCTGAGCCTAAACCACGTGACAGATGAATGTGATGTCACTGGCTTAGGAAAAGCTGCGAGAAGGCCATGGCGATCAAAGGAGCAACGGTGCCTTCTCGAACAGCTGATCGGCAGGGGTCATAGGTGTCGGACCCCCACCTATTAGATACTGATGACCTATGCAGAGGATAGGTCATCAGTATTACCTTTTTAAGCCAAAAACTAGCATCAAATGACTGGTTCAAAATCAGGTCCAAAAAGGGGTTGTTTTGTGCCTGGCCTTCTGCCACCCATTATTCTGCCAAAACCAGTGCTAAAGAATGGATACACTGGTACTGTGGTGGGTCAGATGCTATCCCATATGTGCCCCCTTGGACAGCTACTCTCCCATTGATAACCCCTGCTGAGATAGTTAAGTATATTACATTGTGCCTTCAACATTCCTGTACAAGCCATGAGTCCAGCATTTCTGCCAATGCCCTAGATTAGACAAAGCCTAAGATACTTCCATTTTAGGTCCATCTTTGAACATCTTTTAACAGTTTACATACAGTATTAATATACAAAAGTTACATTGTTTTTGTTCTTGTACACAGCCAGTATTATACCCCGGAGCTGAATTTCACATTCTGAAAACTTCAGAGATTAAATCTCAGAGCATTTCTCAAAGTGTTAACTGTTTCAAATACCAGCCAGCAACTCAGTAATAATGACCCCTTGGTGCCTCGCTCAGTGCTTACCTCCTTTATGTCTGCACTCAGTAATAGTGCCCCCGTTATGTCCCTCTCTGTAATAATGCCCTCTTTTATGCACCCATTCTGTAATAGGGTCTTTTTATGTTCCAACACTATTATAATGCCCCTTCTAGGCCCCCACTCATTAACAGTGCCCCTTTATGCCTCTACTCTTTAACAGTGTTCCCTTTATGCACCTTTCAGAAATAGGGCCCCCTTTATGCCATAATTCATGAAAATAGTGCCACCTTTATGCACCACCTCTGTAATAGTGCCCCCTTTTATACTCTCATAAAAAAAGGTTTATTCCCCTAACCCCATTCCCATGACAACTTGGGAATATCCCACCACAGACATCACACTGCATCTCACTACATCATCAGCATACGTCTGGCATCTTGCTAGCCACAGGAGGTCCATACCATGGGTGGCCTGCGAGATGTATAAATGGTGGAAAGATTTTCATGCAAACACAGGGCTGTGCTGCACCCTGATGGTGGCTTGTGCCACCGGGGTCCTGGGTGCTGATGCCAGCCCTGGATCTTGGGCATGAAGCCTAAGAAGGTCCTTTTTATTGGGTTAATTTCAGTACCAGTTCCGCTCCTTTTTGTATTCATAATGTGATCAACCTGGAGCCAGTGCTTCATAAGAGAAAAAAATTTAGTTTTTGTTTACTTGGAAGTTTAGTTAGCAGCTTCCAATTTTTCACGGTTTTACATGCTCCATGTTTTGACCTTTGCTGTTGATTTGTTTGTCAATTAATTATGAGACTTTTAGGTAAACCTTAGGGAAAATAATTATAATTTAATGTAAAACAAATGTGTTGTAGCAAGCGCTAATGGACTTGTTTCGTACATTTATGGTAATTAAATCCTTGGTGTGTATTTTGTTGCTTAGCAAATTAATTTAATTGTTTTGTGTGACCTACAATTAGTGGTAACCTTATCTGAAGTACAGAACAAGTGTACGCATCTGTAATGAAATAAACCTGATGGAAGATGACCGGAGGTGTGCCGTGTTCATTAGTGTTTTAAAGAATTACTTTCTCAAGGTGAAAACAAATAGATTGATCCAAAGGTCCTGGAATTTAAAACCCTTTTCTGCACTTACAGATGGACTTAAAAGGATTGTTGCATGAAGTCAACCACTTTTCATATTTCCCATTAGACGATACAAAAATACCATGGAGTGGCGTTCAAAGAGGAGATTTGGCAGTCACTACCCATCCATGTATGACACGTTGAAGCATCCGAAATGGATTTCGGTCCAAAGTTTAGGAAAACTTCATTTCAAAACAAATCCGGATTTAGTGATAACAAATCAGTTTTCCTAAAATGGTGGCTGCACGTGCTACAAAGTGAAAGTAAGTGAAGAGAAGACAAGCCAGGGAATACGAGATCACCCAAAATGCCGTGCCACCAGCCAATTAACAGACAGCCATCGCTCTGTGATGTCACTGCTAGGTAGAGCCCTAAAAAACCCTGATCCCGCGTGGTCGCCGATAATTTCCTGTGAACTGAGCATAGGGAGAGACGCTCATGCACTAGGGACAGTGTTGCTGCAAACTCTTAACAGAGAGTGTAGGACAATATTGGAGAGCGCAGGGAGATTGGAGAGAGAGCGTAGGAGACAGCTTAACTACAGACTCTGCTATAATTTATCGCCATGTACATGATTGTGCAGAGTCATACTGTAGCTAATCCATTCTGCTGTAGAGTTACTGTGCAGGTCTAATTTATCACTGTGTACATAAGTGTGCAGTGCACCAGTATTCATATTTAATCCGTTCTGTTAGCTGTCATTGTATTGACATCCATTTGCGCCAATTCTGTATAACTTCTGTTTTATTGCCGGACAATGCCTAAAGGCATATTGGCCTGGATATTCCTTATTTATAGCGATTTGTGACAAATTAATTCGTAACAAATTATATTTTCTTGGCAAACTTTGGCGAAGCTGCCGAACCTAATTTTTCAAACCTTCACTCATCTCTAATGACATTCATTTGTAATGTATTACTATTCCCTAGTAATAGAACTTTTCTCTGGGATTTCTGTAGTCTGATCTACCTCAAGTAGTATCTGTTCAATTGATGGCTGGCCCATGGAGGCTAAGAGACACTGATGCAGAGCACTGAGCGATCAGGCAAAACCATAGTCAGGGTTCGGCCGAGGTCAGGACAGGTAAAGTTTTTGTGATCCTATAAACAGTTTGAGCTCAGGGCTGGCAGCTCAGGGTCAGAAGGAAGAGGCAGAGAAGAGTCAAATCCAAGAAACAGGCAGAAGTCGGTACACGGGTAGACGAACCTAGAACGGTACACCTTTGCAGGACACTAGCAGACAGGAACCTATTGCTTAAGGACCCTCCTACAGGGGAAGGTGCCTAAAGAATCCCAAGGTGGCCAGCCATTAGCTGGTGAAGATTAGAGTGCCTTTAAGAGGCGGAGGGAGCGCACATACCCCAGGGACATTGCAGGAGCAGGCCACAGCCTGCACTAAGGAGAGGAAAGCTGGCAAACAGCAAGCTACTGCCTGCGAGAAGAAGGAAGTTATTCTGGTGGCCAGGCCAGCTGGTAAGAAGGGGAGAGATGTTGGCCGGTCCAACCTGCCAGGGAGCAGGTGAGCAGAGCAGCGGTAGCATCTGGCAGCAGATATGAGCCACTGCTATAACAACATGCAGCAGTAGTTATTTTTGTCTGTTGTGTTAACCCTTAGGATCCGGATCTTGTCATACTATCGCTGGAGGCGGGCTACTTTTTCGTGGACCATCCTGTATATAATACCAAAACATTTATGAATTGTGACTCTGTATATGTAGTTTATGGGGTATGTTCTACCAAAGGTAATCTGTTATACGTCGGATGCACCACAAGAAACATTAAAACGCATATTGCAGAGCACATTAACTATGTGAACAGTATTGCATCGTGTGTAGCTAAACACTTCCTAGATGTTCATGATGGTCATCTAAAACATTTTGCCTTCTTTGGCATTGAAAGGGTCAAGAGAAAGATTAGGTAACAGACAACAGCTGCTGTTAGCCAGAGAAGCGTTCACACATTAGACACAAGACCAGCTCTAGGTATGAATTGGAGAAATGATTTATTGTATTTTAATGAATCATGCTCAATTTATTCTGATTAATGTGTCTTCATCATTCATATATATATTTCGTTTTTCTTAATCATGACAATATTATGTATCCTGTTATACATGTTATTCATTCCATTTATGACTTCTCGCTTCCGTGTCCTTTCTCATTGGTCCTTCTTGGTTTTAAATGTTCAGTGTCCTGCTATGTTTCTATACCATGAGTAAACACTGAGTGTGCGAAACGCGTAAGTCTGCTGGACCCTATTTTTTATGGATTTTGTTGTCTTTAAAGGGACACTGACAGGCCCAATAACCATAATTAGCTGTACATCTCCATGCACAGGTCTTCTAATGTGCATTAAAAACATATAGCTATCCCCCCTGTACACATTATGAATACAGTTAACTCACGTTTTATAACCTGAACTAATCGCTGTTCTTTCTGCCCAAGGGGCGGCGTTTCAGCTTCTCTTGCGCCCAGCCAGCATCAGCCCAACCTCCGTTTTTGAAGCGCCGCCCAGCTCATCAATATTCACTTAGCTGGGCGGCTTCTGCAGTCCCCGACCTTCCGAGATCCGGCGCATGCCCAATAGAAAGCTATGGGCATCGGACTCGCTTTCAGCTTCTGCGCATGCGCCCGGCACCCATAGCTTTCTATTGGGCATGCGCCGGATCTCGGAAGGTCGGGGACTGCAGAAGCCGCCCAGCTAAGTGAATATTGATGATCTGGGCGGCGCTTCAAAAACGGCGGTTGGGCTGATGCTGGCTGGGCGCAAGAGAAGCTGAAACCCCGCCCCTTGGGCAGAAAGAACAGCGATTAGTTCAGGTTATAAAACGTGAGTTAACTGTATTCATAATGTGGACAGGGGGGATACTTATATGTTTTTAATGTACATTAGAAGACCTGTGCATGGATATGTACAGCTAATTATGGTTATTGGGCCTGTCAGTGTCCCTTTAAAATAAAGCTGAGATTTTACAGGATACACTTCCTCTTTTGTTTTTGCTTATCCGGTGAGTGGTGAGGTCAGGCGTTTGGATCCTATCTTCATTGGCAAAGGTGATTCCTGCAATACACTTTGGGTGAGCTGTAATTTCACATCTTGTTATGCATGCTTTGGATCATTGTCTTGTTGCATCACCAAACATCTCTTCAACTTGAGGTCATGGACTTCTGCTTCTTCTTACATTCTCCTGTAAAATGTTTTGATGTACCTTAAAATTCATTGTTTCCTCAAAGATCACAAAGTATCCAGGACCTGAGGCAGCAAAGCAGCCCCAAACCATGATGCCCCCTCCACCATCCCCAAACCCACCTGAAGCCCCTTCCACCAGTTGCTCTCTCCATCATGCTTGAGAGAAGTTTTGGTGTTGGTGTGCAGTGCTTTTCTTCTTCCAAACAATTGTGGTAAAAAAAAAATCCACTTTTGTCTCATTTGTCCATTAAATGTTTTTCATTGTGGAAAATCAAGGTGGTCTTGAGATAGTTTTTTTGATAATCCAACAGACTGCATAGGTATTATAAAATAAAATAAAGAAATGGACTACAATACTTATTTTAGGCAGCAGCAGCTTCCTTCATGGTGTCCTTCATGTTCAGTGTTCAGTGTTTTTCCCTATAGCTGATATGCGGGAAAAAAGTTTCTACCGTTTGTAGTGTCAACTGTAGGTCTTTTGCTGTTAACCTTGGGTTTTTTGTCACCTCTTTACAGACTGCACGTTTATCTCTTTTGCAGTGATCTTAATGCAGTGGCCGGGTTTGGGGTGGCCCCAACGCTACGCTGGGTTTCCCGGACACCGTCGAGGTGTCACCACGTGTTGTTGCTCTCTGGAAGGGATGGTAAGGCGTGGTGCACCCCAATGGGAAATAGGTCCAGAGAGTCAGGGTCTGCAGTAAACCAGTGCGCTTCTTTACTGGAGGAATTCAGGTACAAAACAATACAGGTAAGGCATTGGGCTGACTTCTCCAGTCTCCTCCCTGGCAGAAGAAGGGTTTGATGCTGAGGAAAGGCCTGAGCTAGCTGTCCCTCTTTCTCTTCAGAAGGCTGGTACCCTGGCCCAAGGCTGGTGATCCAGGGTCTTTGGCAGTGTATACCCGTCTCAGCATCTTCTTCTGGTCACTCAGTAGTCTGGCAGAGTGTCCTCTTCCAAGCACTGGTCCCTAACTGCAGCACACTAGGGGCACTGACTGCTCTCCTTATATATAGTTTTAGCTAGACTAGAACTTTCTAGTAGGAGGGGTGAAGTGGAGAAACTCAGCACAAACAGATACATTGTTTCAGCTCCTGTCTGGTATGGACTTACATTATAGCTTCAATAATACTCAATGGCAATGACACAGAAGGTTTTCCAGACAAAAACAAGTTTCCAGACATAACAACAGAGCTAAAACCAGACATTCAAAAGGTCGGTCTGTCTGCTTTTGGTGGTAAACAAGTCTGGGGTTTTCCCCCCAAAAGATGGTGGTAAACAAGTCTGGGTTTTTTCCCTCCAAAATATGGTCTTCTTTAAACCCTATGGCAGCTGTGGAAAAATACCAGCTTCTCAATAAAAGCCCTAACAGTCTCTCAATATTCATTAACCCTTTCCACAGAGCAATGTAAATACAGTGATAATGAACAGGATATATAGTATATCACAACATATATATATATATATATATATAAAATGTCCACAAATGTCCAAATCTCCCGCGCTGATTTTTGTTCAGTGTGCTTAATAAAAGGACACCATCTGTACAAACAGTTTGTGTGTTATTAATTAGATTGCTTTGCATTTGTCTATAATTGAGACAATTAGACCACACATTATAAATCATCAATGTAGTAATCCAATTAATTCCAATGTCATCTAATGTGTATGACCATAAAAGTGTCTGCAGCATCTCACTGCAGAGCAGTTTTTCACTTCACTGTGTATTTCTTGTATTCTGGCTACTAAATGCCAAAATTGTGGTTTACTGTATCTGCTAATTCTAGATAATAGGCTTTATCCACTGATCATTAGGTGAATCTGTATCCTCTCCCTTGAGGGAGAAGCAGGCAAGAGCCAGTCTAGTCTAGTCCAGTGTGAGTCAGCAGAACAGTCTAGACACTGATGGGAGCAGACCTAGCTAATCGATGCAGGAAGCAGGGAAAAGAGACAAAAGAAAATAGATATATTTTAGGAGCATGCCAGATGGAAAGAGGAGGTGTAGTATATAAGTTCATTGGAGAAATGCTGTCTGACAAAGAGTCTCCATTGCCATGCGTCTGGGAGAGTAAATCTTATGGTGCCTGGACACACTTCAGGAGCAAATTGGCCATCTGCATGAGAAATATCCACATCCCAGAGCAGATTTCTTGGAGGTGTACTGTAAGTACAGCAACCTGTTAGAAAGAAGGCGCAGAGCATAGTCTGACACTTGGAAACCACCCTGGGGATGCGTTGCATAGAGGTTGTATTGCACAGAAGTGTTACACTGGATGTATGTACAAAAGCCAGCAAGATAAGTGCAGTGTAAGGCCAAATGCACATGGCCGTGTTCCGCGGCCGAGAGCAGTCCGTGGTATTCCGGGCTGGATTCCTGTTCAGAGCAGGAGCGCACAGCGTCATTGGTTGCTATGATGCCGCGTGCTTCATGTCACTGCTACACTACAGTAATACACTATACGAGTGTATTACTGTAGTGCAGCGGCGGCATGAAGCGCACGGCGTCATAGCAACCAATGACGCCATGTGCTCCTGCTCTAAACAGGAATCCAGCCCGGCATACCACGGACTGCTCTCGGCCGCTGAACACGGCCGTGTGCATTCAGCCTAAGGAGAATAGCTGCTCAAATGGCAGCCATGAGAACTGTAAGATCTGTGGAAATTGTACATGTAATACATCTGCCAGTCCATTGCATGCTGAAACTCAATGTTCCTGAACTTGAATCTTCAGTAAAGAATTATTTGCTGTTAACCTAGCCTGATTATTTCTTGCACTGCTACACTGCACCATCATCAGCAGCTGCATCAAGGGACCCTGCATTGCACCGCAAAACCCTTAACACCAAGAACACCTCAACCGTTACGAGGCGGAGAACCTCCAGAACCAGAGAGTGTCCCAAAGGGAGGAAAAGGTACACCCTTCAACATCACTGTATGTTGGCCCAGGGAGTGTCAGAACCGTGAGTTCCACACTACTACCCCCAGCCACATTCACACACATGCCCCTACGGCTTGGTCGCTGCAGGTCCTAAGACAACCCTATGCATATGTTCAATTAAAGGTTATGGAGTCATAGAAGTGGGTCCTCCACTCACCACTGCCTTCTATGTGCCAGAATAGAGAGCTACTTTTCAGAGTGGCCGGTACTGTGACAGACTTAGAGGGGTTCTCCAGTCCCATCCCATAATTAATATTTTTTTATTTGCATTCAGTACCTCAAGCACTGCACATTTATGCACCATATACCTGTTTTCCATGTCTTTGTTTTCAATCCCCCGTTCCCTATATCCAAGGCCGGCGTCAGCACCCGGCATACCCGGGCAAGTGCTGGGGCCTACAGCTCGTGCGGGGGCCCACAGCACAGCTGCCAGAGGCCAGAAGTAATGAACGCTTCCATCAATACAGATAAAAGCGCTCATTGCTGGAGCACAGGGAGCCGGCTCCTGTCACTCACCGCTCACCTCGCCGCGCTCCTCCCCACCTTCAGGCCGGCGGTGTCACAACCAGACAGCTGAGAAGCTCTGACAGAAGCCTTTCAGAACCTCCTCCTTGAGTTTTCTTTGTTTGGTGTTTAGTTCCTCATCTCGTTAGCCTCTCTCAGCTGTCATGTAGTTGGACTGATTGCTTCCCTTTAAATTCCTCCCTATGATGCATTACTGGGCGGCCTATACTTCTTCCTGGAGTGTGTGTGCATGCTGATCCTGTTTCCCAGTCTGCTACTAAAGTTAAGTGCTGTACATTTATCTGTTATTTTCTGTTTGCTGGATCCCAGGTGACCCTGACTCCCTCCGTGTCTGGTGTAGGGAGCCGGTGGCCGTGTCCCCTCACTATTGTAGGGTGTTCAGGTGTTATATAGTCGAGGTACGTGGATATGCAACCATCCACCTTTGGGATTTTTGCATAGGCTGAGCAGCCAGGGAAAGTGCCAGGTTTTGTGCAGGGGTCTCCCTTTTGGTTCCTTAGCTTTGGATCCAGTGAGTCATATATGCATGTTGCATTGTCTTGTTTCCTGTACACCGTCTGTGACATTATAAGCCGCCAAAACCGTCTCAAGCATGGATCCGGTTTCACTTTTGGCTGAACGCTTCCAGGGTCTTTCATTGGAGGTAGCTGATCTCCGTAAGACTTTTTCCCAGCTTCAAGTGACCGGTTCAGCTTGCGTTCATGGAGTTTGTTCTGAGCCTAAGATCTCGCTCCCGGATACGTTCTCCGGGGGTAGTGAGAATTTTGTGAGAGGCTCGTTTTAGAGAGGCTTGCAAACTCCATTTTCGCCTTCTCCCCCATTCCTCTGGTCATGAGGAACGGAGGGTAGGGATCATTATATCGCTGCTCAGGGGTAACGCTCAGTCTTGGGCCTTTTCGCTGCCGGAGGGGGCACGGCCTCTCCGTTCAGTGGATGAATTCTTTTTAGCCCTGGGTCAGATATATGATGATCCGGATCGTATTGCTCTGGCTGAGTCTAGACTACGTCTATTATGCCAGGGTAAACAATCCGCAGAGATATACTGCTCAGAATTTCGGAGATGGGCAGCTGATACTGGTTGGAATGATGCTGCACTCCGAAGTCAATTTTGCCATGGTCTTTCAGAGGGATTGAAAGATGCATTTGCCTTTCATGAGAGACCAATTTTCTTTGGACTCTGCTATGTCTCAGGCCGTTCGTATTGACAGGCGTCTTAGAGAGAGAGGAGAGATATCTCCTTCCTGTCATACTCAGTCCCAGGACAGTGCAGCGGTCTCTTTCTGTCTGCAGGGGTCTCGGTCGCTGTCAGCCCCTTCTGAGCAGGAGCCCATGCAGCTGGGGTTGATTGCTTCTGACAATAGAAGATTCAGCTCGCATGGGAGGGTTTGTTTTTGTTGTGGAGGTATAAATCATTTGGCAAATGTTTGTCCCTCTAGGAGATTCAGGCAGCTTTCTGGAAGTAATAAAGAAACAAACAGGAAAAAATCTTTTAAAAATGTTCCGTCTGTTACTATTAGCAGGGTTGAGGCGGAAATTGAAGGTTTTCCGTTTGCTTGTAGTTCCCGTTTTGTCCTGCCGGCTAGGGTGGCGCTAGAGAGCAAGAGCATTTTTTGTGAGATTTTTGTGGATAGTGGAGCAGCTGTCAATCTCATTGATAATCAATTTGCAATAACTCATGGTTTTCAGGTGCACACTTTGGGAAAGGATATTCCTGTTTTTGCTATTGATTCCGCTCTACTTTCTCAGAAATCATTAAAGGGCATAGTTCACAATATCCGTTTAATTGTGAGTGATGCTCATGTTGAGGATGTGTCATGTTTCGTCCTTAGTGGTTTGCCTACTCCTCTAGTGTTGGGGCTACCCTGGCTCACTAAACATAACCCCACCATTGATTGGCAAGCGAGGCAAATAAATGGTTGGAGTGACTTTTGCAGAGAGAATTACCTCACGACATCTGTTTCTGAGGTTGCTACTAAGACTGTACCATCTTTTCTCTCTGAATTTTCGGATGTCTTTTCTGAGAGTGGAGTTCAGGATTTGCCCCCGCACAGGGAGTACGATTGCTCTATTAATCTCATCCCAGGCGCCAAGCTGCCTAAATCTCGTTTATTCAATCTTTCCCAACCTGAGAGGATCGCTATGCGTGCTTATATCTCTGAGAGTCTGAGGAAAGGACACATACGACCCTCGAAGTCACCTGTTGCCGCTGGTTTTTTCTTTGTTAAGAAAAAATATGGTTCTTTAAGACCTTGTCTGGATTTCAGGGAGCTAAACAGTATCACTATTCGTGACCCTTATCCGCTTCCTCTGATCCCGGACCTATTTAACCAGGTTGTTGGGGCTAATGTCTTTTCCAAATTAGATCTAAGAGGGGCATACAACCTGGTCAGGGTCAGAGAAGGAGACGAATGGAAGACGGCCTTTAATATCCCTGAGGGCCATTTTGAGAATTTGGTTATGCCTTTTGGTTTGATGAATGCCCCAGCCGTTTTTCAGCATTTCGTGAACAGCATTTTTTATCATTTGATGGGAAAATTTGTATTAGTGTATTTGGATGACATTTTGATTTTTTCTCCTGATTTCAAAACTCATAAGGAACATTTATGTCAGGTCTTGCTCATCCTGCGGGAGAATAAATTATATGCGAAACTGGAAAAATGTGTGTTTGCGGTTCCAGAAATTCAATTTCTGGGGTTTCTTCTCTCCGCTTCTGGTTTTCGCATGGACCCCGAGAAGGTCCGCGCTGTGCTTGAGTGGGAGCTTCCTGAGAATCAGAAGGCGCTGATGCGTTTTTTGGGCTTTGCCAATTATTACAGGAAGTTTATTTTGAATTATTCCTCTATTGTTAAACCACTCACTGATATGACCAGAAAGGGGGTAGATTTTTCTTCTTGGTCAGTAGAGGCGCGTAAGGCTTTTTCTAATATCAAGGAGAGTTTTGCTTCCGCTCCCATCTTGGTGCAACCTGATATTTCTTTACCCTTCATAGTTGAGGTTGATGCTTCTGAGGTGGGTGTGGGGGCGGTCTTGTCTCAGGGTTCCTCTCCTGCCAAATGGCGACCGTGTGCCTTTTTCTCGAAAAAACTCTCCTCCGCAGAGAGAAATTACGATGTGGGAGATAGGGAATTATTGGCCATCAAGTTGGCTTTTGAGGAACGGCGCCATTGGCTAGAGGGAGCCAGACACCCTATTACCGTATTTACTGACCATAAAAATCTGGCCTACTTGGAGTCAGCCAAGTGTCTGAACCCGAGACAGGCCAGATGGTCTTTGTTCTTTTCTAGGTTTAATTTTGTTGTCACGTTCCGCCCTGGAGTTAAGAATGTGAAGGCAGATGCCCTGTCACGTTGTTTTCCGGGAGGCGGGAATTTTGAAGACCCGGGTCCCATTTTGGCTGAAGGTGTGGTGGTCTCTGCTCTTTTTCCTGAATTGGAGGCAGAGGTGCAGGCAGCCCAGTCAGAGGCTCCTGATCTTTGTCCTCCTGGGAGGTTGTTTGTGCCTCTCGCTTTAAGACACAAGATTTTTAAGGAACACCACGATACGGTCCTTGCTGGGCACCCGGGGGCAAGAGCCACACTGGATCTCATCGCTCTGAGATTCTGGTGGCCTGCACTTCGTAAGTCGGTTGAGGGTTTTGTGGCAGCCTGCGAGACTTGCGCTCGTGCCAAAGTCCCTCATTCACGGCCATCAGGTCCTCTCCTTCCCTTACCCATTCCTTCCCGTCCTTGGACACACTTGTCCATGGACTTCATAACGGACCTGCCTCGTTCCTCGAGGAAGACTGTGATTCTGGTGGTGGTGGACCGTTTTAGCAAAATGGTGCATTTCATCCCTTTTCCTGGTTTGCCCAATGCTAAGACGCTGGCGCAGGCATTTATTGATCACATTGTCAAATTGCACGGTATTCCTTCAGACATAGTCTCTGATAGGGGCACGCAGTTTGTTTCCAGATTCTGGAAGGCTTTCTGTTCTCGCTTGGGGGTTCGGTTGTCATTCTCTTCTGCTTTCCACCCGCAGTCGAATGGCCAGACAGAGCGCGTCAATCAGAATCTGGAGACATATCTGCGCTGTTTTGTGGCGGAGAATCAAGAGGATTGGTGTTCTTTTTTGTCCCTTGCTGAGTTTGCTTTAAATAACCGTCGTCAGGAGTCCTCTGATAAGTCACCATCGGGAGAGGGGTCTTCTGGTTTACCTGATGAGGACAGATTCTCCTCGTCTTTGTCATCTATTTGGCAAAAGATTCAGGATAATCTAAAGAGCATGAGTGAGAGATATAAGCGTGTGGCAGATAAGAGACGTGTGCTTGGTCCGGACCTGAATGTTGGTGATCTGGTGTGGTTGTCTACCAAGAATATCAAATTGAAGGTTCCCTCCTGGAAGTTGGGTCCTAGGTTTATTTAGTGTGTGTGCATGCTGATCCTGTTTCCCAGTCTGCTACTAAAGTTAAGTGCTGTACATTTATCTGTTATTTTCTGTTTGCTGGATCCCAGGTGACCCTGACTCCCTCCGTGTCTGGTGTAGGGAGCCGGTGGCCGTGTCCCCTCACTATTGTAGGGTGTTCAGGTGTTATATAGTCGAGGTACGTGGATATGCAACCATTCACCTTTGGGATTTTTGCATAGGCTGAGCAGCCAGGGAAAGTGCCAGGTTTTGTGCAGGGGTCTCCCTTTTGGTTCCTTAGCTTTGGATCCAGTGAGTCATATATGCATGTTGCATTGTCTTGTTTCCTGTACACTGTCCATGACAGGCGGTGCTCTGAATGGTAAAGCAGGAAGACATTTCCCTATTCCACCATTCAGCCTGCAGGCACGGATCACGCTGCTGGCATGTGTGGGCGGAGCCTGCAGCCTGGTAGTCTGCATAAGCCCCACCCACACAATGCTGCAGAGCAATCTGTGCCTGCAGGGAGGAGAGGACTGTGAGCTTCAGGAACGGGACAAGGTGAGTAGTCACTTTGTTTTTTTGTTTTTAATACAGAGGGATCACAGAGGTCTTTTACTATGGAGGGGGAACAAAGGTCTTTTATTACTATGGAGGGGGCACAGAGGGCATTTCTACTATGGAGGGGGCACAGGGGGCATTACTACTCTGGAGGGGTCACAGAGAGCATTTCTACAATGGAGGGGGCACAGAGGGCATTACTACTCTGGAGGGGGCACAGAGGGCATTACTAATGTGAAGGGGGCACAATAGGCATTTCTACTAAGGAGGGGCCACAGAGCCAGAGGGCATTACTACAATGAAGGGGGCACAGTAGGCATTTCTACTATGTATGGGGCACAATAGGGATTATTACTATGAAGGGGCACAATGGGGACTATTACTGTGAAGGGGGCACAATGGGGATTATTACTGTGAAGGGGGCACAGATCAGGCATGACAACTGTGAAGGGGCACAGATAGGGCATTACAACTGTTAAAGGGGCAGAGAGAGGGCATAACTCCTGTGAGAGGGCTCAATGTGGGCATAACTACTGTGAGGGGGCACACATCTGTACAAAACTACTGTGAAGGTTGTAAAATGAGGGCAATACTACTGTGAGTGGGTACCATTTTTTTTTTAAGTATTGGGGGGGATGCAAGAGAAAGGACCCGCCCTGGGTGCCAAACACCATAGGCACGCCACTGAAGCAGGGAACTACTTGTTCCCCGCTCCACCATTGAGCCGCCAGCGCTCCACAGCAGATGGGGAGCGCAGATCATTGGAGGAGCCAGGAGAGGAGTATTTTTTTTTTTCTAACTTTCTGTGAAGGTGCACATCTGGGCATAACCACTGTGAAGGGGGCACTGGACACATATCTTGGCATATCCACCATAAGAGGGCACATATCTTGGCATATCTAATGTGAAGGGGGCACATATTTTGGGATATCTACTGTGAAGGGGGCACATATCTTGGCATATGTACTGTGAGGGGGCACATATCTTGGCATATGTACTGTGAGGGGGCACATATCTTGGCATATCTACTGTGAGGGGGCACATATCTGTGTAAGGTATTTAATCTATAATACATGCAGTTTCATTGCTGTAAGCGCCATGCAAAATGCCACAAGGGGGCCCGCTGAGACTTTATCGCCCAAGGGCCCACATGAACCTGGAGCCGGCCCTGCCTACAGCATTTCATCTGGGAAGGATGTTTACATACAGAACTTCCTGTTTTCATCAGCTCCCTGCTGGGTTTTCTTACCAATAATGTTTCTCAGGCCATACCATTCTCTCTGCAGTAGTCACGTCAACTACATCTCCCCGCTTCATGTTAATTAGGCAGAGAAAGGCCTGAGAAACATTACACAGAAAAGCGTGCTGGGCTTGTTTAAAAAATTCCCAGGGAAGCTGATGAAGAAAGGAAGTTCTGCATGTAAACATCCTGTCCAGATGAAATTATTTAGAGAACAGGGTAAGGATGGGGAAAAACAGGTACTTGGAGCATAAATATGTAGTGTTTGTGGTACAGAATGCACATGAAAAACCCCTTTAAGCCATCTATAGGCCATCTCTTATGTCTGGTTAGCATGACATCCCTATTGCAAAATCAGCTGCCAGGAGGAGCCACGAGCCGGATCCTCTGCAGCCAGCTGATCTCTGCAGTATCTCCTGTCTTTCCAGCCCAGTATAATCCTTGGATGCATTAGTGATCTGGTATATGCAAGGTGTTAATTCCACTACACAGATCTCAAGTGCAGCATCCAAACTGATTAATTACACTATTTTGCAGCAGACGGCTGCCTTTCTCTTTCTCTCTGCTTCTTAAGGCATGTTCACACGTGGCCAGGTTTCTTGGTGTCCTTTGGTAGAAATGACACGAAAATATATTTATATCAGTTTTATAATAAGAAAAACACAAAAATGCAGCAAAGACCATGACAAAAACTGGTACAATTATTGGTGCAGGGATGGGCAAACTGCGGCTCTCCAGCTGTTGCAAAACTACAAATCCCATCATGCCCTGCTGTAGGCAGACTGGGCATACTGGGAGTTGAAGTTTTACACCAGCTGGAGAGCCTTTATTTCTTGCTATAGTCTTAATTGTTTTGTTTCATGGTTTCATTAGCGATAAAATCCACTTTTTATGTTATGCAAATGAGTGTCCAAGGTGCCCAGAGAGGCGTTATTATCCTTCTCTGGGGCCCAGGAACTCCCCCGTACAGTGCCCAGCCCGCCTTCCTTTAGAGCCCAAGCACGCCTCTTCCAGCATAAGTAACTGCCCACACCCGAACTCTTTGCTGCGGCCCCCCCTCCGCTATAGCTTTAAATTTGTCACTGGGCTTGGCGACAAATTTGAAGCTGTTGCCCTCAGGAGCTTCTTCATCGGGCAGTCCGCGATACTGCGCCTGCGTGAGATTTCACATAGTGGAGGGGGGGCAGCGGGAAAGAGTTCGGGTGTGGGCAGTTACTTATGCTGGAAGAGGCGTGCTTGGGCTCTAAAGGAAGGCGGGCTGGGCACTGTACGGGGCAGTTCCTGGGCCCCAGAGAAGGATAATAACGCCTCTCTGGGCACCTTGGACACTCATTTGCATAACATAAAAAGTGGATTTTATCACTAATGAAACCATGAAACAAAAAAGGAAGACTACAGCAAGAAATAAGGTATCGTATTGTACATGGTAGTAGTAACACCTTACTATGCTCAAACCAGGTGACAGGTTCCCTTTAAGGACCTGAAATAAATACAAGGATGACATTATTGGTAGCAATTAGAGACAGTAGCAGAGTGAAGAAATTGTAATACCCAGACATATATCTCTTGCACATGGGGCCCCTCAGCTGTCCATGAGGGTCCCCTCAATTGTCCACCCCTGCCACGACCAAATGCTAACGTAATTGCATTTGAGAACAATTGAAAGGAATAAATAATTTTCCCCTGTTCCAAAAGCAAATCTGCAGAACTGCTGTTTCTGTGTTTTCCCCTATAGGTTGAGCAGCCGAGCACACAAGCCAAAGGGCATGGAGACCAATTTGTTTCCTAAAAATAATAGACAGCTAAAAGTCTAATAGTGATGATTTGTCATCAATGACAGCTGGGCCAGCGATACATGAGAAGAGACAGGGTAACGTATTGAAAATGTGCTGCCCTCTTTTTATCAAGAGACCTACCAGCGTACAAGAAACTAACTAAAATACTCTGCAGAATCCTGACAGGAGAAATAGCTCTGATTGAGAGTACACTGCCAGCAGTAATGCCAGTCCCTGGGAAATGAGACTTTAAAAATGGAGCTCTTCATAATCTAAAAAAAATCATCACCTCAAAGAAAAAGTGCAATGTGGATAAAAATAAAAATAAAATCTGCATAATAATATTAGCAGAGGTGAGGAAAGTTGGAGTTTTATTGCCTGCACTTATTTTCATTACAGCACACTGTAACGACTTTCACCCCTAGAAGAGCTGATTAATAACCGCTCCAACGAGGACATCAGATTTTCTGCAAAGCCTTTAGAGGCATTGCTAGATGTAAAGATTTAAATGAAAGACGTAAAAAGAAGAAAAAAAAAGTGTAATTTCAGCATTGGCCACTAGATGTCATTATAGAGTAGACATTCCAGAAAAGCACCTTGCTTTACTAACTGTTGTGAAACTGGACTTTGTTAGGGCACACAATCAGAAGATCAGATCCCATGGATGGAAACCAAGGCATGAGCCCCTAGGCCTTAACTATCCAGGGGGACTCCACTAAGACCACCAGAAACAGATCTTCTTATCTTTTTTTTTACATGCAGCCTTCCTATTATTGAATATCATCCAGCAAAACACAGCATAAACAGTGTCAACTGTGCTTTGAATTTTGCAAAATTGACATAAAATACTCTGTTTTGCAAAAATCGCTGCATTTTTACTACACTGTGGCAAAAAATAAAGCAAAACTGCAACTATATGGGGTGCAGGACCGTCAGTGACATCATGTGTTAGGAAAACGGTGACGCGAGTATGCCCAGCCTCACCCATTCATTATTACCCAGCGTTTTTCCTTGTGGTCTGAATTAAATTAAGTGTTCGATGCTGGTGTTTGCATTAGGCCTCATGCACACGACCGTTGTGTGCATCCGCGTCCGTTCCGTCATTTTTCACAGTTTAGCGGAGGTCCCATTCATTTCTATGGAGCTGTGAAAAAAAACTGATAGTCCTCAGTTTTTTCTCCGTGTCCATGATCCGTGATTCCAGTCCGTCAAAAAAATGTAACCTGTCCGATTCTTGTCAGTGGAAAACGGAGGACTGACCCATTCAAGTCAATGGGTCCGTCAAAAAAAACTGATGCACAACTGGTATGTCATCCGTGTCCGCGTCCGTGTCCGTGGTGCAATAAAATTACACTTTTCATTAACCTTCCTTTTTTCCCCCCTGTCAGACAAAAAAAAAGGAAGACACAAGGAAACACAAGTGAAGCAAAATCTGACACGGACCACTGAAGCCAAATCACTGACAGCGAAAAAACACTGTCGTGTGCATGAGGCCTTAGGTTGTAATCACCCAGACGTGTCCGTTTTGTGGATCTGCAAAACACAGGCGCCAGCCATGTGCACCCCACATCATGGTGATGCTCAAGACCTGCATGCGGCCAAAGATAGGACATGTCCCAACTTTTGCAGTGTGGAGGCACGGAGCTGGAAGCACACGGAAGGCCTTCTGGGTCCAAGCTTCCACACCTCAATAGATAGGACATGTCCCATCTTTGTCCGCATCTTGCCAATTGTATGATGGGAGGTGCACACAGCCAGTGCCCGTGTTTTGCGGATCCGCAGTTTGCAAAACTGACACAATCGTGTGAATGCACCCTTGATGGATTGATGAAGAGACCTCAATTAATTTGAGGGTCCAGACTCAGTGGGGTACATAGAGAAGTAAGGACCCCATAGCAAGGATCAAACCAGGCCCCCTACACAGGACAGAAGGGTTTCTGTCTAAACCTTTTTCAATTACCCTTGGGCCATTTTTTCCACTGCCTCATTTGCTTAAAGCTGTTCCTTTGGATTTGGAGGGTAGAGTCCTGACCAAGTTTTCCCCCCCAACGGAAGATAAGATGATCCCAACTGGGCCCCCTCTTGCCCTTAGCCCCATAGCAGTCGCATCGTCTGCCGCTATGGTAGTTACGTCCCTGTCCAGACTCCAGATCTTTTTTTGCCCAGGGTCCTCCACCAAAGTTAATCTGGACCAGTAGGGCAGAACCATGGCCTTGAAATGCTAGGGTACTTGGGCTGAATGTGACCAACATCTACATGAAATTTGCATGTTCTCCACATGTTTGGGTGAATTTCCAACCATACCTCAAAAACATACTAATAAAATTTTCTTTAGTGGGAATCTCAGATAAGGAAATTAGATGTTGAACTCCAACGGGGCATTGACCGATGTGTATGACAATAATTGTACAGCACCGCGGACTTTGTTGGTGCTATATTAGTAACTTGAATAATAAATACTAAAAATATGGACAATTTACTGTGTAAAACCTAACAATGCCATCAGCTGCCTGCAATAAGCAAGAACAAAAAAAATTTACATTGCACAGAGCGTTATCATCGGTAACCTGGGACTATAAACATGGAGAAACATATACAGAGGAAATATTAGGACTCCTGAAGGACCATAAAAATCATTGGCTGCACATGTTCTAAACGTCTGATATTGGCAGTGGGACCATAAACCAGCAAATATGCTGCGGTGTAATACTACGGGAAAAAATCTGTCACCAGCGCAAGGTACAATTCTCATATACAGCACAAGAACACAGCGAGACGGCAGTTTTGTAAGTTCTCGCCCAGATCCCCACTGACTATGGCAAAATGTGATGTGGTCGCACATAGCTATGTCACAGGACCTCTGAATGGATGCTACGTCCCAATGTGGATCTATTGATCAGAACTCACAGCATCATAGGGATCTCTGGCTGTATATCATCTTATTTGTATGCACTAAATAAAAATATAAAATGAAAAGCACATTCTGCATTTATTATTCTATTTTTTGCTAGAGCAGAAGATTTGCTTTACATCTGGGCAAAAGAAAACCAAGTCAAGAAATAACATAGTAACATAGTACATAAGGCCGAAAAAAGACATTTGTCCATCCAGTTCGGCCTGTTATCCTGCAAGCTGATCCAGAGGAAGGCAAAAAAAAACTGTGAGGTAGAAGCCAATTTTCCCCACTTAAGGAGAAAAAAATTCCTTCCCGACCCCAATCAGAATAACTCCCTGGATCAACGACCCCTCTCTAGTAGCTATAGCCTGTAATATTATTACGCTCCAGAAATACATCCAGGCCCCTCCTGAATTCCTTTATTGTACTCACCATCACCACCTCCTCAGGCAGAGAGTTCCATAGTCTCACTGCTCTTACCGTAAAGAATCCTCTTCTATGTTTGTGTACAAACCTTCTTTCCTCCAGACGCAGAGGATGTCCCCTCGTCACCGTCCTGGGGATAAATAGATGATGGGAGAGATCTCTGTACTGACCCCTGATATATTTATACATAGTTATTAGATCTCCCCTCAGTCGTCTTTTTTCTAAAGTGAATAACCCTAATGCTGATAATCTTTCAGGGTACTGTAGTTGCCCCATTCCAGTTATTACTTTAGTTGCCCTCCTCTGAACCCTCTCCAGCTCTGCTATGTCTTGCTCACAGGAGCCCAGAACTGTACACAGTACTCCATGTGTGGTCTGACTAGTGATTTGTAAAGTGGTAGGACTATGTTCTCATCACGGGCATCTATGACCCTTTTGATGCCACCCATTATCTTATTGGCCTTGGCAGCAGCTGCCTGACACTGGTTTCTACAGCTTAGTTTGCAGTTCACTAAAATTTCTAGGTCCTTTTCCATGTCAGTGTTACCCAGTGTTTTACCATTTAGTATGTACGGGTGACTTGCATTATTCCTACCCATGTGCATAACCTTACATTTGTCAGTGTTAAACCTCATCTGCCACTTATCTGCCCAAGCCTCCAATCTATCCAGATCCCTCTGTAGTAGTATACTGTCCTCTTCAGTGTTAATTACTTTACACAGTTTAGTGTCATCTGCAAAAATGTATATTTTACTGTTCAAGCCTTCTACCAGATGATTAATAAATATATTGAAGAGAATAGAACCCAATACTGACCCCTGAGGTACCCCACTAGTGACAGTAGGGGTGGGCGATATAGACGATATGCAATATAAACTATATAAATTTGGCCAACGATAGAGATTTTGCTTATATTGCCATATCGCGGTAGAACATTGCATGCGCCACTCTCGGCACGCACCATGTTCTCCTGAGCCGGAACAGTGGAGAAGGAGGGAGTCCCTCCCTCCCCACTGTGTGCGGCTGCCGCTGACCACCAATGAGAACAGACTAGGAGGGGAGGGACTGTGGCCACTCCACCACCAATGAGAATAGAGTAGGAGGAGGAGGGGAGGGACTGTGGCCACTCAGCCACCAATGAGAACAGAGTAGGAGGAGGAGAGGAGGGACTGTGGCCACTGCGCCACCAATTAATATAGTTAATATGCCTAAATACAAACGTAGCCTGCATGTGCCGGCCATATCCCATACCTGGCCTCTATTACTGCGCGCCGTGATCCGCCGCAATTAACCCCTCCGGTCCTGACGGGTTAATTGCGGCGGATTGCGGCGCGCAGCAATAGAGGCCAGGTATGGGATATGGCCGGCACATGCAGGCTACGTTTGTATTCAGGCATATTAACTATATTCATTGGTGGTGCAGTGGCCACAGCCCCTCCCTTCTACTCCCCCTCTTCTAAGTATTATATTAATTGCAGGCCCCTCCCCTCCACACGATTAAATCATAGGTGGCAGTGGCCCCCGGGGTGGCAGCTTCTGATCGGAGCCTCAGCAGTGTAATTGCGGGTCTCCGATCGGTTACCATGGCAGCAAGGTTGCTACTCAAGCCATGGCTGCCATAGTCAGCTCCCTGCTACTGTGTGCACTATGCACAGGGCAGCAGAGAGAGCTCTATTAGGGTGAAATAGGACAAGGGTTCCAGCCCCTAAGGAGGCTAATAGTTATTAAATAAAAAGTAAAAAAAAAAAAAGTTTAACTCCTCGAAATATAGAATATATCGCGATATACAGTATATATCGCATATCGCACATGCTTAAAATTATATTGCAATATAGATTTTAGGCCATATCGCCCACCCCTAAGCAACAGTGACCCAATCTGAGTGTGTACCGTTAATAACCACCCTCTGTTTTCTATCACTGATCCAGTTACTTACCCACATACAGACATTTTCTCCCAGTCCGAGCATTCTCATTTTATATACTAACCTTTTATGTGGTACAGTCTCAAATGCTTTGGAGAAGTCCAGATATACGACATCCATTGATTCGCCGCTGTCAAGTCTAGAACTTACCTCCTCATAGAAACTGATTAAATTAGTTTGACATGACCGATCCCTCACGAAGCCATGCTGATATGACGTTATTTGCTTATTTCCGTTGAGATGCTCTAACATAGCATCTCTCAGAAAACCTTCAAACTGTTTACCCACAACAGATGTTAAACTTACCGGCCTATAGTTTCCAGGCTCTGTTTTTGGACCCTTTTTGAATATTGGCACCACATTTGTTATGCGGCAATCCTGTGGGACATTCCCTGTCAGTATAGATTCCTTAAATATCAGAAATAAGGGTCTGGCTATGACATTACTTAATTCCCTTAGGATACGGGGGTGTATGCCATCCGGTCCTGGCGATTTGTCTATTTTAATCTTTTTAAGTCGCTGTTGTACTTCTTCCTGGGTCAGACAGGACACTTTTAATGGGGAATTTATTTTTGCATTCTGCATGTCATCTGACAGTTTATTTTCCTCAGTGATTACATTGGAGAATAAATATTTAATAGTTTTGCTTTCTCCTCGTCGCTCTCTGCGACTCCCCCCTCATTGCTCTGTAGAGGGCCGACACCTTCAGATTTATACTTTTTAACATTTATATAATTGACGAACATTTTAGGTTTAGTTTTGTTCTCTTTGGCAATTAATCTCTCGGTCTCTAATATGCTGCTTTTATTTGTTTTTTACATATTCAATTTTTTTTCTTATAGTTTTTCAGTGCTTCCGTGCTACCCTCCTGTTTTAGTTATTTAAATACTTTCTTTTTTGTCATTTATTGCTTTCTTTACAGTTCTATTTATCCACATTGTTTTTTTTTTTTGTTCCTTAACCTTTTATTCCCATAAGATATGTACCTCTCACAATGAGATTTTAGGATGCTTTTAGAAATATCCCATTTTGTGGCTGTATTTCTATTTTTGAGGACTTTGACCCCGTTAGTTAGGCCTATGGCCTCTCTTAGTTGGGTAAATTTAGAGTTTTTGAAGTTGGTTATTTTTGTTCCTCCCTGAAGAAACACTCTTTTCAATGACAATTGGAAGGTTATTACTTTATGGTCACTATTTTCCAGGTGTCCCCCGACCTGCACATCTGTTGTTCTGTCAGGCCTATTGGTTAATACTAAGTCCAGTATGGCCATCCCTCTAGTCGGGTCCTGAACCAGTTGGGAGAGGTAATTGTCTAGTTATTGCCAAGAAGCTATTTCCCTTATGAGATATACAGCTTTCAGTTTCCCAGTCTATATCTGGGTAGTTGAAGTCCCCCATAATAACCACCTCATTATGATTTGCCGCCTCGTCTATCTCGTTTAGTAGTAGATTTTCTGTGGACTCTGGTATATTAGGTGGTTTATAGTAAACTCCTATTAGTAATTTAGTATTGTTTTTAGCTCCATGTATCTCTACCCACAGTGACTCCACATGTTCATGTCCCTCACTTATATCTTCGCGGAGTGTGGGCTTTAGACAAGACTCTACATAAAGGCAGACCCCTCCCCCTCTCCGGTTTTGACGATCCTTTCTAAACAGACTGTAACCCTGTATGTTAACCACCCAGTCATAGCTATCATCCAGCCATGTCTCAGTTATTCCCACTATGTCATAGTCCTCCTCACACATCACTAATTCCAGTTCCCCAGTTTAATAAGTCAGGCTTCTGGCATTAGTATACTGTGACACAGTAAAGGGAATTGTATGTGGAGGCAGGTATTTTCCTCCCAGTGTGTGCTGCTGGACTAATTAGCAGTCAGGTAAGGTCAAACACCGGACTGGATCGCAGGTGCCGGTCCGGGTTTTTGTTAACACCTGGCTCCCTTTAAAAGACAGCGGGGTTCATGCAGAGGGGATCTCTGTATTAAGATCTGAGGCTTGTGCCGGGGTGGAGGGCTGAGACCCATGTGAGGGGAAACAGGCCGACTAAAGCCTGCTGATGGACTCTTGATGGCAGAACAGGCCGCATGGTGTGAACGGACACCAATACTGCAAGGTGACTTTTTGCTTGAAAGTGTTTTTTTGTTCTGTGAACTTTCTATTGTGTGAATAAACACTGAACTTTTGGTTTACAAACTGGTCGGGGCCTCTATACTGTGTCCGCTTATCCTGTTTCCCAGAGCGAATCCCCACAATACAGACAATTAAGAGGTTTATGTATATTTTTCACCCTACACCTTTCCTTCTGAACTGTTCTAGTCCCTCCTTCCATTCCTCCCCCAGTCCCACCACCTTGCCCCCCGTCTCTATCTGCACTAACTTCCCATCCTATAACGTAATTACCCTCCCCCCCAGTCCCTAGTTTAAACACTGCTCCAACCTTCTAGCCATCTTTCCCCCCAACACAGCTGCCCCTTCCCCATTGAGGTGCAGCCCGTCCCTACGATAGAGCCTGTAGCCGACACAGAAGTCGGCCCAGTTCTCCAGGAACCCAAACCCCTCCTTCCTACACCAGTTCTTGAGCCACTTGTTAATCTCCCGCTGCCTTTCTTGTGTGGCTCGTGGTGCAGGCAGTATTTCAGAAAACACTACCTTTGAGGTCCTTGCCCTAAGCTTGTGACCTAAATACCTAAAATCATTTTTAAGGACTCTCCACCTACCTCTAACTTTGTCATTGGTTCCTATATGGACCATGACCACTGAATCTTCTCCAGCCCCTCCCAGTAATCTGTCATACCAATCCACAATATGACAAACTGGAGTGCCAGGAAGACAACACCCCGTTCGACAATACCGGTCTTTGTGACAGATCGCCCTATCTGTACCCCTAATAATTGAGTATAATAATAATGCTCTGTGACATGTACAGTAGTTGTTGTGCAGGGAGGGGGAGAAGGTAGGCTGCCCTCATTTACTATTGTCAATGATCCTGTGAATCAACATTTAGGGCTGTACTTGAATACTCCAAGTGGCCTTTAAAGGGGTGTTCAAATCGCTTTATGTGACATGTACAGTAGTTATTGTGCAGAGAGGGGAGAAAGCAGGCTACCCTCATTTACTATTGTCAATGATTATGCAATCCTATGTTATCTGTCTTATAGAGGTGTTACTTTTCATGGTTATCATACCCTTTCATGATAATCAGATGACTGCTACACACAGTACAAGCTTATATACAATGTGAATGAGTCAAGGTGTAGGGCTGGCTCTGTACTTTTGTACTCTAAGTGGCCTTTAAAGGGGTGTTCAAATCGCTTTGTCTTCATGCACAGTAGTTATTGTGCAGGGAGGGGGAGAAAGTAGGCTGTCCTCATTTATTATTGTCAATGATGATGTAATCCTATGTTATTTGTCTTCAGTTTTACAATAGAGTTGTTACCTTTCATTGTTATCGTCAACCTTTTGTTGATAATGAGATGACTGCTGCACACAGCACAAGCTTATATACAGTGCAAATGATTTAGAGCACTCATTTACTTTAGTACTCAAATTGGACTTTAAAGGGGTATTCCATTCACCTAATGAGTATGTGGGCCTGACCCATGAGACCCCCACCATTCCCAAGAATGAGGAAGTCACAGAGCTGATTGAACACTGCGCCCCCATGTACATTTTCCTTGCACTCCAGCACTCCCAGACAGCCCGATGTACAGGAAACTGCAGCCAGCCCCATTTAAGTCAATGCAGCTCCCTGCACACTCATGCCCCTTCAGCTATGTTGCTCCTTCATTCTCAGGATCACCCTAGCAATATGTCGTTACATTGTCAGGTTAGAATACCCCTTTGATTGCCTGCAATGCATTAGAGCTAAAAGAAAAATCTAGGGCTAGTACAGTGGTGCTTAAATGTTTGTGAACCCTTCAGAGCTTTCTATATTTATGAATAAATTTGACCTAAAACTACATCAGAATTTCACATAAGTCCTTAAAGTAAATAATACTAAATCAAACAAATGAGGGAAAAATATTAGACATTTATTTATGGAGGAAAATTACCCAATATCTCATGTCTGTGAGTGGTAAAAGTATGTGAACCTTTGCTTTCAGTATCGGATGTGAGCCCCTTCTGCAGCAATAACTGCAGCTAAATGTTTCCGGTAATAGTTGATCAGTCCTGCACATCAACTTGGAGGAATTTTAACAAATTCCTCCATCCAAAACAACTTCAACTCTGCTACGTTGGTGGTTTCCTCCCATAAACTGCTCATCTTAGGTCCCTCCACTACATTTCAATTGGATTAAGGTCAGGACTTTGATTTAGCCATACCAAAACTAACTTTATTCTTCTTTACCATTCTTTGGTAGAACAACTTGTTGCATGACCCATGCTCTCTTGATATTCAGATCATGTCCTGACATTTTTTTTAGAATTTTTAGAATTTGCCAGTATAATTCAGAATTCATTGATCCATCCATGATGGCAAGACATACTACTACCACCACCGTGTCTCACAGATGAGTTGAGTTTTTCTGCTGAAGAGTAGAGTTTTCCTTTCTCCAAACATAACGATTTTCATTTAATCCAAAAGGCTCTATTTTTTTCTCATTCATCCACCAAACAATCTTCCAATAGCCTTCAGGCTTGTTCTGGTGATCTTCAGCAAACTTCAGATGGGCAGCAATCAGCTTTTTAGGGAGCAGCAGCTTTCTCGTTGCAATCCTACCATGCACACCATTGTAGTTCAGTGTCCTCCTGATGGTGGACTCATGAACATTAACATTAGCAAATGTGAGAAAGGTTTTTAGTTGTTTATAGGATACCTTGGGTTCCTTTATGATCTTGTGGACTTTTACACGACTTGCTCTTCATGTAATTTTTGCTAGTCAATCACTGCTGGGGAGGGTAACAATGTTCTTGAATTTTCTCTATTTAAACACAGTCTGATTGCAGATTGGAGGAGTGCAAACTCTTTAGAGATAGTTTTTGTAACCTTTTCCTGCCCGAAAATCTCCTTTATTTGTGCCATGATACACTTCCACAAAAATGTGTCATGAAGTTTGGACTTTGATAGATCCCTGTTTTTTAAATAAAACAGGTTCCTGACTCACATCTGATTGTCTTCTGATTGATTGAAAAAAACGAATTTCATCTTCAAATTATCTGCTAGGGCTACTTTCACACTAGCATTTTTTGCAGATCTGTCATGGATCTACAAAAACCCTCCATTACAATAATACAACCGCATGCATCCGTCATAAACTGATCCGTTTGTATTATGTCTTACATAGCCAAGACGGATCAGTCATGAACTACATTTGAAGTCAATCGGGGACGGATCTGTTTTCTATTTTGTGTCAGAGAAAACGGATCCGTCCCCATTGACTTACATTGTGTGTCAGGACAGATCCGTCTCACTCCGCATTCCAGGACGGACAGAAGAACATCTGCAGGCAGCATTTTGGTGTCCGCCTCCAGAGCAGAATGGTGACTAAATGGAGGCAAACTGATGCATTCTGAGCGGATCCTTTTCCATTCAGAATGCATTAGGGCAAAACTGATCGGCTTTGGCCCGCTCGTGAGAGCCCTGAAACGGATCTTACAAGTGGAAAGCCAAAACCCTGGTGTGAAAGTAGCCTAATGCTAAAGGTTCACATACTTTTTACCACTCATAGACATGTGGTATTGGATCGTTTTCCTTAATAAATAAATGACCAAGTAAATTTTTGACTCATTTCTTTAATTTAGTTACCCTTACCCTTACCTACTTTTAGGACCGATGTAGTTTTTAGGTCAAATGTATGCAAAAATTAAAAAAATTCGGAAGGGTTCACAAACTTTCAAGCACTGCTGACTGCTTCTTCCAGAAATAGCGCCACTCCTGCCAACAGGTTGTGTCCGGTATTGCAGCTCAGGTCCATTAAAGTGAATAGGACTAATACCATACCCACCGCCAATAAAAGGTAAAAAAAAGCCTATTGTAAAGCTTTTTGACCATTATCAGATGTTTGATGACCCTTCCTTGGAAATTTTTATTTTTTTTTTAAATTAACTTCAAAGCCGTGAAATCAGAGGCCCATCTTTCCTTTCACAGAGTGACACCAACTCTTATGTATGATCAGCACAGCAATTTTTATTACCTTATATTAAAAGACACATTTTATTTTTATCTCACCACTAGCCTCCACGGGGAACTCTAAGTGTTCGTTTTTAGTACAGTCTGCACCTCTCTTTACAGACCTTCATTCCTGTTGTGGTTGACTATACCGTAGCTTAAGAGCCTCTTCGTCCATACTACAGTAGAAACCTAAGAAAACACTAAAAGTTTCATAACAAAAAGGACACATAAACCTTTATTGCCGACTCTAGGAGAAGCTCCGGGGGAAGGAGGTAATATCGAGGGTAGGGATATGGAGGACCATAGATCTTCATTATAATATGGTTTATGCTTCCATTAATGAAGCTTTTTAAACTTCTAATTAGAAAAAAAACAAAACTAATCTGGGTTCCATAAAGCAGTCTAATAAAATACACAGTGTATTAGCTTAGTTTTATGTCTTAATCTCGGCATTCGGGCACTGTAACAGTATCTACATGACCAAATGGATGGTAATTGAATACTGCTGCATTCATCACATTTCACCAAGTAATTAACTTTTATCCAGATGAGGCAGATGAAATATTATACAATTCTGTTAAATAATGTATGCCACTGACGGCACTTTCATGCTTTGGAAGATTAGCTGACTTTTAAGGATTTTCAGCCGTTCTGCAGATAGCTCTTACACATCATTATGAGGGATTAAATTAAAACCTACTATTTGGGGGACAAGGGATTCAGAAGATCTTTAATGATGACATTTAGGACCTAATTTTAAATAAACCAGATTCTCATTTTTACGAAATTTGATCTGGGTAAACTCATTTGTAACGTGACTTCAAGCTTTATTGAGACAGGCAAAAGAAACAATGAAAGCCGAGGGGCAGGTCGTAAACTGAATGTGAAATCTTGGCGGTTTCAGCACAAACTAAATATGGTTTTGTGTGATAGGCGGTGGAAGTCAAAGGCATCAAACTTAAAGGGGTTATGTCATGATTGATGTCAAAAATGAAAATACATTATATAGTGAACTAGAAAAAGTACCCGGCGCTGGCCGAGTATAAAGTGTTAGACTGTTGGCACATCAGGAATGGGGAAGGGGTACTCCAACCCCACCTCTGGCCCCCACATACCAACCCCATCTAAACCCCTTTAATAACGACACTGACACCGTTCAACTTTTCAACCCTTTATTTTGTTGGGTGGTAATTGGCCACAGCTTTATTCAAACGGCAAACCGTAACTTTGAACCGTGCTCTCCGCCAGCCGCTGGTCTCCCAGCGGACGGATTCGCCCATTTTTCTCCAACACCTTTAAGCTGTAATAACTTGCCGCCAGCTGTGACTTAAGAAAATTCCAACGAGGCGCAATGCCCATAAAAACCACTTCCATTAACCACGTAGAAAACCCCCCTCAAAAGAGGCCCCACACTACCAACTCACAAGGGAGGGAGGGAGGGCAAATCGCTTCCGCACAAAGAGGAAGAGGAGAGGCGGGACAGCGGCATATAAGCCCTCCTAGCCGCCCGCCTCCTCTCCCAACCGGATCAGCATATTAACCCCTAACTGTCCACACAAAACGTGTGCCAGTGGGGAAACCAAACTAAGGGGGATAAGAACAAGGGGGGGGGGACCACCAGTCCCTGCCCACCCTCCCTAAGCTGTCGGGTGGCCACCAGTCTGTTTGTGTGTTTATTAGATTTGTTTCAAGGGTGTCCAGGACCAGGAGGCCCATCCATGCTCTGTTTTTTTATTTTACAACCCCTGAGTGACCCCCATAGCACCCCACCTTCTTAACAGTGACCTTCTACATCAGGGCCACCATTATCCTCCCCTTGAAGATGGTTGACAGCAATGTCTAACTATAAGTCACTGATGATTATTTTTTACTTCAAAACTAGAGCCTAGGCATTGTTATCTCTGTACCGTGCAAACCCCTCCGGCATTACGTTGTCTACATATGGCTAGCCGCTTTTGTTTTCAGTGTGTGGCCAAATGATCCAAAATCTAAAGACCAATAAACCTTTTGAATGTTGCTGATTTGGGTTGTCATTTTTCTCTACTGTAGTTTGAAAGTTGCCCAATAGATTATACTAAGTATGTGCTTACATGCTTGTCACTTTCTTACTTTCCTTAGGCACCTGCAGTTCCTTCAGCAATCATTACCTCTGGGAAGTTGTGCAGCGAAAAGCATGGCACAATTTGTCTACCAGACAGAAGGTCCTCTTGCCATTTAGTCAAGGCTCAGTAGAACACCTCCAGGAGGTTTCCCAAAAGCTTCCTGGACCATTCGTGTTTTGCATTAGTAATAAAACCTAAGAGACGTCAAACGTTACAGCAAGGCTAGAGTTAAACACAGTGGAAAAAAAACAGCAGACTCATTGTCAGTTTTTAATGCCCATTCTGCATCCACCAGTCTAACCATTTTCCAGCCATTTTTCCATTTTAACTGACGTTTTGCAGCTGTTTTTCTAATATATCTTACTAAAAAAACATCCTAAACTAACATCTGTCATGAGATGAGACAGACTGTCAGCTCACTGAAGGATCAGATTACAGATGTCCATAGAAGTCTATGCAGAGGGGAGGAGGAGGAATGAGGAGCTGCAGTGAAAAAGAGGCATTCCTCTCTGATAAAATGTATTATAAAGTTTATTTTATTCACCTGTACTATTGATTTATGCACAGTTTGTTGAAAGTTCAGTGACCAGAACTATTTACCATGTCAATATCTCCATTTACTGATTTCAGATTTTGAAATAAGTAAAGAATTGAAGTCCATTATTCATTGTATTATTTTAAAAGGGCATACTGTATCACCAATGTCCAATTGGTGGGGGTCTGACCGCTGTGACCTCCATTCGACTCTAAAATATACAGGTGGCAGTGCTGCCATTGCTCCTGAATGATTCACAAAGTTTTTTCTGGAGGCTGCATGCAATAAAGAGGTAGCAACCAAAACAGTGCTCAGGGAACTAAGGTGCACATGGGACATGGAGGGCCCTTCATAGATATTTTGCATTGTGACAAGGATCATCGAGTGACATCTCTGTGAATATATTCAGTGTCTGACCATGCAGGACAGCTGATTGGTGACTTGTGTACAGATTAGCAATATTTGAATTTCGGCAAATCAGAAATTTCTGTGATTTGTCCTGCGCTAATCTCTCAAAGTAGCCACCCAGGGGCGTAACTATCATAGCGGCAGACCATGCGGCTGCTATGGGTCCCAGGGCAAAAGGGGGCCCAGTCTTAGCTGGGATTATCTCCTCTTGTAGTGGAGGTGAAAACTTGGTCAGGACTCTACCCTCTAAAGGAACAACTTTTAGCAAATGATGCAGTGGAAAAATGGCCCAGGGGTCATTGAAAGGGGTTTAGGCGGAAACCCTTCTGTCCTGTGTGTGGGGCCTGGTTTGATCCTGGCTATGAGGCCCTTACTAGGCCACCAGAGAGAAGTAGGCCACCAAAAAGCAGAAGGAATTAGGCCACCAAAAAAGCAGACAGGGCAGTTTTTTTATTAAACAGGATGTTTTTTACCACTGGTTACCATCCGTTTACCCATGGTCATATATGTCGCTGCCCTCTGACATTACTAATGTTGTCTTAGTGTTAAAGAGCTTGAAAGGGGTTGGATACAGTCCTAGGGGACCTTTGCATGTCATACATGACTTCTCAGGACAATTGAGGCGTGAGGGATACCACCCCTCGTGCCCACTTGACATCAACTATGTCAAGCTCACGAGCCGCGGTATGGTCACTGGTTACCAAGAAGGAGCATGTAAGGTCAGCATGTAAGGGCAGCTTAGTACAGTTTACTCAAACACCTCCTGTCCATGCGGGCACACAGAGGCAACAAGCTGAGAGAGCCTTTTCACTGCCACAGCCCGGGTATACTGCCATCAGCTTCTCGTTTGATATAAGCCCGGTCCGCTAACGGGATTATATAGGGTGAGAAACCAACCCGCTGTAGCTTATAACTAGGCCGAAACACGGCCGTGGGGATTCATGATCGAGATACAAGACAACACAAGATAAAATTATATCTTTAATCATCTTAAAGGGAACCTGTCACCGGGATTTTGGGTATAGAGCTGAGGACATGGGTTGCTAGATGGCCGCTAGCACATCCGCAATACCCAGTCCCCATAGGTCTGTGTGCTTTTATTGTGTAAAAAAAACTATTTGATACATATGCAAATTAACCTGAGATGAGTCCTGTACGTGACTCATCTCAGGGACAGGACTCATCTCAGGTTAATTTGCATATGTATCAAATCATTTTTTTTACACAATAAAAGCACACAGAGCTATGGGGACTGGGTATTGCGGATGTGCTAGCGGCCATCTAGCAAACCATGTCCTTAGCTCTATGCACAAAATCCCGGTGACAGGTTCCCTTTAAGGGCACACTAGATAACACAATATACACAAAGGATATATACAGTGGTCTGAGGTTACAAATACAGGTAATATGGCACAAACAGGGTTACACAGAGCCAGTTACCGGGTAGATGAATGTTCCTTTGGGTTATGATTAGTCCTTTGCTGTATTCACATGGAGGGCAGTAATGTCAGCTGGTTGCAGGTCCCTCTAAACACATGGCACGATGTGACCCTCCTTCAGAGAAAAGACATGCCAGCTTGCTGGCATAAGCCTTTTAAACTGTAGCCAGCCTCTCCTCTTCCCTCCTCTGGGAAGGGTCCACTCCCCCTCTTCTGGGCTGGCATTACATGACCCACAAAATCCTTTAGGGTTCATAGCTCCAGACCAGAACGTCACAATGTGATGGTTCTGGGACCAACAGATCCGCCTGGGTTCCGGCTACCAGTAGAGTCCAAGCATAGTACTGTTATTTGGTTTCTGTGGCAAGGTATGTATATCTCCCCTCCCTGGCCTCCCACCATCACACTAAGACCATAAGCATGTTCATCACGGCCACCAGGACATAAATATGTATCCGGTTTGCGCCTGTGATGGCCGGGCGATTCATAATTCCTTATAAATCGCCGGTTCCAGGCTGTCTGCTAGATTTGATTGAACTGAGGAATGGCTTAGACCCACTGCAGGGACGCTTTTCCTGTTTGATTAGCTGGATTCCTGGCTGACTGGAGGACGTGTGAATTTGTAAACAAGTGGCTAGCTTGAAGCCAGGACCCTTGTGGAGCTCACTACCTCTGCTACCTTTCAGCAAATAGTGGGAGTGGGGACATGGCTGACAGTAAATATTAGTCCATATTCCTCACATGAGGAATTTTTGATTCAGGTCTAACTTTATTGGACTAAATAAATTATGGTTATCAATTTGACCAAATCAGACCCAAAAATATTTTTGGGAAATTCCCTCTCACCTCTGCTCCTTTAGGAGCTCATACAGTCTTCAAACTTTCTAGAAAACCATAATTGACACCCTCAATAAGGAGGGAAAGCCTCAAAAGGTAATTGCAAAAGAAGTTAGATGTTCCCAAAGTGCTGTATCAAAGCACATTAATAGAAAGTTGTGGAAGGGACAAGCGTGGAAGAAAAAGGTGCAGAAGCAGCAGGGATGAACGCAGCCTGGAGAGGATTGTCAGGAAAAGACCATTCAAAAGTATTGGGGACTTTCACAATAAGTGGACTTAGGCTGGAGTTAGTGCATCAAGAGCCACTACACACAGATGGATCCTGGACATGGGCTTCAAATGTCGTATTCCTCTTGTCTAGCCTCTCCTGAACAACAAACAACTTCAGAAGCGTCTTACCTGGGCTAAAGAATAAAAGAACTGGTCTGTTGCTCAGTGGTCCAAAGTTACCTTTTCTGATGAGAGCAACTTTTGCATCTCATTTGGAAACCAAGGACCCAGAGTCTGGAGGAAGAATGGAGAGGCACACAATGCAAGATGCTTGAGGTCCAGTGTGACGTATCCACAGTCTGTGTTTATTTGGGGAGCCATGTCATCTGCTAGTGTTGGTCCACTGTGCTTCATTAAGTCCAGAGTCAACTCAGCCGTCTACCAGGAGATTTTGGAGCACTTCATGCTTCCTTCTGCAGACAAGCTTTATGGAGATGGTGACTTCATTTTCCAGCAGGACTTGGCCCCTGCCCACACTGCCAAAAGTACCAAAACCTGGTTCAATGACCATGGGATTACTGTGCTTGATTGGCCAGCAAACTCGCCTGACCTGAACCCCATAGAGAATCTATGGGGCATTGCCAAGAGAAAGATGAGAGACAAGAGACCGAATAATGCAGAAGAGTTGAAGGTTGCTATTGAAGCATCCTGGTCTTCCATAACACCTCAGCAGTGCCATAGACTGATAGCATCCATGCCATGCCGTATTGAGGCAGTAATTTATGCAAAAGGGGCCCAAACCAAGTACTGAGTACATATGCATGATTATACTTTTCAGAGGTCCTACATTTTTCTATTCAACATCCTTTTTTATTGATTTCATGTAATATTCTAATTTTCTGAGATTGTGAACTTGGGATTTTTATAAGCTGTAAACCATAATCATCCAAATTATACCAAATAAAGGCTTAAAATATCTCGCTTTGCATGTAATGAGTCTATCTCATATATTAGTTCCACCTTTTAAGTTGCATTACTGAAATAAATGAACTTTGCACGATATTCTTTATTTTTCGAGTTTAACCTGTATGGTAACTAGGGAACAGCAGAACGTGACCAAACAGACGACTCAACTTATTTTTGCAGATTTCTTTTTATTTTTTGGCAGATGTTTTTATGTTTTGGAGGGAAACGTCATGTACAGTATTAATAAACTACTTTACATAAAATTCTAAAAGCACAATTCAGCGCTCACTGTTTTCTCCCACTTCTCCAGCTGTTCCAGTTCTCGGATTTGGCTCCCTAGAAGTAAGGCTAATATTGTAATGATGTACAAAAATCAAGTCCAGGCAAATGAACATTTAATGAAATTCTAACTATTCATGTGTTCAGGGTTGTGAAATATCTTGGCCAATACAGGTGTCCTGGACGCCATCATATTATGCAGAATTACATTTTCTCCTCAGATTAATGTACTTTTGAAAATACAGACACGTACGAGCATGCAGTTGGACTTCAGCTCCTAATAAACGCTAGCAATTCAAAAACAAGGGGAAGTTTAGGTATTTTAATCGATTTTATTCTAAGATGTAAGCAGCTCCCAGTATAGCAGGACTGGTGACAATATAGGGGGCTGATTATGCCCTTAATGTGTTACTTTACAATTCATAAAACCCATGGAAAGAAACTGTCCCAGTGGTCCATATTGAGGGGCATAGTGTGCACTGCGGATCCATACAATGTACCCATAGGCATTCGGTGTGTTGCGGCATGGGAATATTGGAACGTTTTTTTCTTGGGGGGGGCAGAAAAATTTAGTACAACATGGAAAAGTAGACCTAAGACTACACTCGCTACGTATGATTATGCCCATAATCCGTGAAAGACCATCAGCAATACTGGCTGGCATAAGTGTCCTTTTCTTCAGCCCTAGGGTCCCACCTCCACAATTCACCTTGCTCCCTGATAGAGATGAACAAATCAATTCTAAACTAATTAGATTAGTTATGAATTTCACAAAATGTGTCTGCCACGCATAGTTTCATAGACATGTCCATCAAGTTCAACCAAGGGATGGGTGGGGATGGGAATTAGAGGTGGCCACCAGGTAGAGTAGTAAGAGTGTCCTCCTTGCTCCTTTGCATCTGCCAGACCGCATCCACATCAGTACCGCGTTGTTGTCATTATCATCATCAGTTAATGCTTCTCCCACTCAGACTACTCCTCCTCCACTCCATTGTCTGCCAATGATAAGGGAAGGTGTGACCAAGAAACGACTCTTTACACCCAGCAATTCGATGGTGTGCATGCAAGCTTAACTCCCACCGGCCAAGTTGCTAGTAGTGCAATTTCTGCCATACTACTTAGTGGATTCTGCGGCCTTTAGGGAAATGATGGTGTGAGCTCAGCAGTGTTCCCTCCAAACAGTGCGTTCTGGAAAGGAGATGGTTAAAACAACATACTAGCAAGGATTAAGGAGCCCAATAACAGCTTTAACTTCTGCAGATTTTGGAATTTTTAACTCAATTCCAGATGACACAGCTTAGAGGTTTTTCAAAATAGGCTCCCTGCCTTGTATTGTCACGTGCTGGAGAACGTCCAGGCAATTGTCGCTGTCTGGCAAGGTGCACGTCACCGTGGACACCTGGAGAAGCTGTTACAGGCAGGCAGAGTACATGTCTTTCATAGCCTATTGGTTCAAAAAAATTTACGGCAGCAGTAAGGAAGCACCACAGCAATGAGCCCTGGTCTATTGACAACATTTGTGTCGGTCTGGTTCCCACAACAGGCACTTGTTTGTCTCCTGCATGCCCCTAAGAGAAGCAGGACAGAGCTTTGCTCCAACTCCCTTTCCCTCCATGCACTCCTATCCTCCACGCACTCCCCAGTGGGTCGCTGTAAGAACACGTGCTCCCTGCATGGCACACATGATAAATTTAGTGATGCAACAATTTTTGAAAAGGTACCGTAGCTTGCAGAAGGGGCTGGTCAAGTCCTTGCATCAGCCATTCTCATGTGGGAAGGAACTCCCTCCTGGTCTTGCAACAGAATTGTCTGCCAATGCACTGCTTGATCCACTTTAAACCAGTGAATAGATCTGTCTTTGCTGACGGTGGCTATTTATTTGCAGTCCAATCAGGCTACCATCATATTCCGTACTGTATGGTTGCTGCCGCCACAGCTGTTACTGCTCTCTGCTAATCCACCTACTGCCCCTTCCATTATCCCTACTGCCATTACCATTACCCTTACACAGTTGCTACTACTACTATTACTCCAACATAGTTGCACAAGTATCCACTACCTTGTCTGTTCCATGCTGTGCTGCTATTTCTGGTGCTACTACTGCTACCAGTTATTACCCCTTACTTTTTCCACATCCACACTGTACTGCTCCCAAATAAAAGGGAGAATTTTTCTATGCTTGTTCAATTTCAGAACAGGCCACTGCTTCTTCTGAAAATTAACATGTGTGTATAAATACAGGCAGGCACTCTGCCCCCGTAAATTTTTGGACACTTGTGCAGAACAAGCCACTCTTTTTTTAAATGAAATTAACATGTGTGTATATAAACGGGGGCAGATCCCTTAATGCATAATTTTTGGAAGATTAGTCCTAGCAAGCCTGGGACTTTTTTACTATAACGACATGTGTGTTTAAAAACCATGCGTTTACCCATAGCTATGCATGTCAGTGTCACTCAGATGCTGTTATTGTGTTAAAGAGCTTAAAAGGGGGGCGGGAAAGCGCAATAATTTATAACCATTTTTTTTAAATAGAGAAAACAACCAAATCCTACAATACATCAGAGCATCATATAGCAATTTGCATGCCAGTTAGAGCCCTTGATTCATGCAGAATTTATTCAGCCACAAATTTTTGGAAATTGAATACAGAAGTTTTCTCATCTCATGTCCCTGACATATTCAGGCATAATGACACCAGAATGCACTAGCTTGCAGAGGCAGAACAGTGTAGACAAAGACAAAAAAAACTGGAAGCCTGGGTGTGGTGTTGTTTGGGTCACACTATGTTAGTGACATTATTTGTTTTGGGCACTATATGGGACACAGTTATTTCGGGGACACTAATAATGGGACAGCAGCAGGCCCTTTGCAGGCAAACATTGGAAGCAGGCACAGAACTTGGGGTAGCTGCAGAATGGATAATATGCATAGTTATACAGAGTGGGGATATGCTTGAAAAAGGTAAGGAGTCAAAGATGTCTAGGTATGAAAATCATCATAATGGTCTGCCCAGGTGGAGAAGAAAAAGAAAGAGATTGTTGTGTATTCAGCCTAAAACTAACTTTACTGTACTTCACTTTTATAGTCTGCAGCGTGATGATAGAGATGGTATCTGAACATTATATGGTCATTGTATTATTGGTTATATTATAAACAGCAGAAAATGTTGCCATCAATTGGAAATGAATCTTTTAATCATAACTAAATTCAGGATACTCCATTTATAATTAGTACTATGTGTATCTTAAAATAATTCCCATCTTTAATACTATATTTCTTTTAGGTCCACCATTCTGAGTTGATTCATTTCTTAATATATCTTTCCAGCTGTCGGAGCCTTTCTGATACAGAGCTCCAAATCAGAATGAGAATGAATTAATACAACTCTCAATGTCTGCTGCTACCTCTAGGGATAGCTTAGGGGCTTACTGCATACTGTTTATTATTGAGGTCAATGTATAAACAGTATGCAGTAAGATCCCAGGCTCCCTCTAGTGGTGGCTATTGACAGCCACATTTTTTTTTATTTCATTTTATGTCTTTGTAAGGATTTCGAGCTGTGTATTAGAAAAAATACAGCTCTGACCGTTTCAAAATTAATCAGCACAGAAAGCACATATTTTTAAAAATAGTCTTTACTTTAATGGGGTTGTCAACTATTTTATTTTAATTCCCTCCCACTCCCCCCACACAGTGGGTCCTATGACGGGGAACTAAAGTTACTGGCTCCCCACCACATGGTTCCTTGGCTCCCACGCTGTCTTCACTGGACTTCCAGTCCCTGCAAATAAACATCCTTCATTGATGGAGTCACATGCACAGCTGCAGCCAATGACTGGCCTTGATGGTGACTTGTCACCAAGCAGGATGTGTAGTACTATTTGTGCACTGGTATATTTGTTGTCCATTTAGTATTTTATTGTTTGCTTCTGGCAAAGAATGTTTGGCAAAGGTTGGCAAGGAATAGGACTAACCATTCTGTTCCTCCCCTCTTGGTAGGAGTGGGCTGATCCTGCTCCCTGACAATAGAGGGAGTTCCTGAGTAACCTCAGAGGTGGGAGGAAGCAACCTCTAAAGTCCTGCTCCTAGAAAGAATCTCCAGAGAGAACAATCAACAATTTCCCTCAATTGAGGTCTTTAGAAGCTCGACAGCAGACTGGACACCTCTAACCAGCATCTACAGACACTGCTGTAGGGTGAGGGACTACGGCTAAGACACCCATCACCCAGAACATTACCAGGCCAGTACTACCTAAGTACTAAACCGCAGCCATCCAACCTGTCTCCAGACTCCTTGCTGGAGACAATTGTCCTTGGAAATTGGTGCTTTTGAATGTATATAAAGTTCTTTGTTGCACTTAGTAAAAAGGAGTTTGAAACTTTGAACTCTGGCCTCCTTGTTCAGTTCTATAATTCCACTTTACTCCTCTCCAGGGGGCAACAGCCTGAGGGAGTACACCGTGACACAACATTTCATCAGGGCTACTACCCCTCCTATCCTCTAGACTGGCTCCATAGGTTACTTCTGGGTCACATGCCACTTGGAGACACATCAATGATTGGCTTTAGTGGTGCACATGGCACCATCCATGTAGGAAATTTACATGTGGGGACCTGAAGTGTACTGAAGACACATCATGGTCCACGGAGCCAGAACCAAGTAATGGGGAGCATAGGTATAGTTCCCTTCACTGGGTGGGGGGGGATAGAAAAAAAAGCGAGGAGTACTGCTTTAAGTAGAGTGTCAGTATCACTTGCTACTATAATACTGCCCCTATGCACAGAAATATAGATCTAAACCGCCAGTACAAGCTTTATATTTAACTGGAATTGTGAAATAAACTCTTCCCAAGAGCTATGACCTATGCACAATGGCATTGCATACAGCGCTATTACCGCAGTTTTATGCCAATAGGAAATACGATATTTTTAGAAAATGTGCAATGTGCCTCCTAAAAACTTCAGGTAAAATACACAACGTAGACTTCTTATATTTTAAAATAAATGGGAATAATAGTAAGCCCATCAAATTTTAAGGGTTATGTCAGCTCCGGGATGAACAGTGATCTTTTTGTATTAGTTTAAGGTATAATGCCAATCCTACTCTACTCCCTGGAGAGGCATTTGATTTGCAAGCGAGGCTGGCAGAGAGTCGCTTTGGGCATGTTATATGCTGATTAAAAGAGAGAATACTAGAAGAAAGTTGTAGACAGAAGGCTAAGCAATTTCACAGGTGTGCAACTCGCATATCCCTGGGGTTTTACAAAAGTTGTAGCTAAATCAAGAACTGTGAAGAATCAAACCGGCTCCACATATCATGGGCTCTTCTTTAATTATGTTAGTGGCTTCCGGAAGTCTTTTGTACACAGCTCATAAAGTACAAATAAGAACCCCCCTCCCCAATGTCCCTTGCATCATATATGGCGGTGTATACATTGTAGCGAAATTAGCTGCACAATAATCACAAAGTGGTGGCACTCGATAAAGTAGGCTTCATTAAAATGCTGAAAAACTAAAGCAATGTTATGTTGTAATTAATGGGGTTGTGCCATAAACTATGGAAAAAGAAAAAATCTGACATCATATAGCAGATGCCAATGTACTGTACATGGATCCAGAGATCTCCATTCTTTGCTCCAATTGCTCTGTTAGATTCTCTTCAGGCAGGGCGTGTGCTTTATCAGGGGACATGTCCTTTCTGCTGCACTTCTCTCCCTATCACAGCTCAGGGGGAGTGTCTTTTCTTCTGCAGCTCCCTTCTTGTAAGTATTGCAGCTTCAAACAGTAGACATGGCCGGTGGCAGTTGAGCATATGTGTTTTTTTTTACACTGAATTATATTAAAATAAGATATAGTGGGGTAAAAACTCTCTAAGAACTACAGGGTAGTATAATACTTATGCAAGACTCAAAAGTACAACATTCTCTCTTCTTAAAGGGGACCTGTCACCACAAAAGGCAGTGCAATCTGCATGCAGCATGTTATAGAGCATGAGGAGCGGAGCAGATTCCTATATATTGTTTTGTGGGAATAGATTCAGTAAACCTTGTCGTTTATATGTTTAGCTCCTTAATACAATATATTAGCACAGCACTGACCGTGGCATGCACGAGGTTAGCGGAGGGTACAGGCTCCCTCCCCGTCCCCATCAGGTCCCCATGTTGCGGTGATGGTAACCCGATGGCTGGGAAGGCAGCCTTAAACAGGCATCGGGGCTTGTCTTCTACAGAGCTGAGATCCAGCCCCCAGGCTGGGTCTCATAGACAGGCTGTCAGTGTATTACACTGACAGTCAATGCATTACAATACATGGTGTATTGTAGTGCATTGCAGAGGGAATCAGACCCCCAAAAGTTGAAGTCCCACAGTGGGACAAAAATGAAAATGTAAGAAAAAAGTGTTTTTCATAATAAAAAAATAAAAGTTTCAAGAAAGAAAAACGCCCCTTTCACCTATAATAAAGTGTAAAAAAAAATAAAAAAATAAAGAAAAACAGACATATTAGGTATCGTCATGTCCGTAACCACTGGCTCTATAGATATATAACATGATCCACCCCTTCCGGTGAATGCCGTAAAAAAATAAAAACTGTGCCAAAACAGCCATTTTTTTGGTCACCTTGCCTCACAAAAAGTTTAATACCAAGCGATCAAAAAGTCGTATGCACACCAAAATGGTACCAATCAAACCGGCACCTCATCCCACCAAAAAATGAGCCTCTACATAATACAGGGAGTGCAGAATTATTAGGCAAGTTGTATTTTTGAGGAATAACTTTATTATTGAACAACAACCATGTTCTCAATGAACCCAAAAAACTCATTAATATCAAAGCTGAATATTTTTGGAAGTAGTTTTTAGTTTGTTTTTTGTTTTAGCTATTTTAGGGGGATATCTGTGTGTGCAGGTGACTATTACTGTACATAATTATTAGGCAACTTAACAAAAAACAAATATATACCCATTTCAATTATTTATTTTTACCAGTGAAACCAATATAACATCTCAACATTCACAAATATACATTTCTGACATTCAAAACAAACAAAAACAAATCAGTGACCAATATAGCCACCTTTCTTTGCAAGGACACTCAAAAGCCTGCCATCCATGGATTCTGTCAGTGTTTTGATCTGTTCACCATCAACATTGCGTGCAGCAGCAACCACAGCCTCCCAGACACTGTTCAGAGAGGTGTACTGTTTTCCCTCCTTGTAAATTTCACATTTGATGATGGACCACAGGTTCTCAATGGGGTTCAGATCAGGTGAACAAGGAGGCCATGTCATTAGATTTTCTTCTTTTATACCCTTTCTTGCCAGCCACGTTGTGGAGTACTTGGACGCGTGTGATGGAGCATTGTCCTGCATGAAAATCATGTTTTTCTTACCTTGCAGACTTCTTCCTGTACCACTGCTTGAAGAAGGTGTCTTCCAGAAACTGGCAGTAGGACTGGGAGTTGAGCTTGACTCCATCCTCAACCCAAAAAGGCCCCACAAGCTCATCTTTGATGATACCAGCCCAAACCAGTACTCCACCTCCACCTTGCTGGCGTCTGAGTCGGACTGGAGCTCTCTGCCCTTTACCAATCCAGCCATCTGGCCCATCAAGACTCACTCTCATTTCATCAGTCCATAAAACCTTAGAAAAATCAGTCTTGAGATATTTCTTGGCCCAGTCTTGACCTTTCAGCTTGTGTGTCTTGTTCAGTGGTGGTCGTCTTTCAGCCTTTCTTACCTTGGCCATGTCTCTGAGTATTGCACACCTTGTGCTTTTGGGCACTCCAGTGATGTTGCAGCTCTGAAATATGGCCAAACTGGTGGCAAGTGGCATCTTGGCAGCTGCACGCTTGACTTTTCTCAGTTCATGGGCAGTTATTTTGCGCCTTGGTTTTTCCACACGCTTCTTGCGACCCTGTTGACTATTTTGAATGAAACGCTTGATTGTTCGATGATCACGCTTCAGAAGCTTTGCAATTTTAAGAGTGCTGCATCCCTCTGCAAGATATCTCACTATTTTTGACTTTTCTGAGCCTGTCAAGTCCTTCTTTTGACCCATTTTGCCAAAGGAAAGGAAGTTGCCTAATAATTATGCACACCTGATATAGGGTGTTGATGTCATTAGACCACACCCCTTCTCATTACAGAGATGCACATCACCTAATATGCTTAATTGGTAGTAGGCTTTCGAGCCTATACAGCTTGGAGTAAGACAACATGCATAAAGAGGATGATGTGGTAAAAATACTCATTTGCCTAATAATTCTGCACGTAGTGTACAATTGCCAAAAAAATAAAAAATATAGATTTTTTTATTTTCAAAAATGCTTTTGTAAATGCTGTGTAAAATTTAACAAAAATTGACATATTAGGTATTGCTGCATCCGTAATGACCTGCTCTATAAAGATATCATATGATATACCCTCTACGGTGAATTATGCAAAAATAAAAACAAAAACTGTGCCAAAAAATAATTTTTGGGGTCACCTTGCCCTGAAAAGTGTAATATTGAATGATTAAAAAATCATACGTACCCAAAAATAGTACCAATAAACTCTTCCTGCAAAAAACAAGCCTCTACACAAGACAATTGGCAGAAAAAAAAAATATGGCTTTCAGAAAATGGAGACAGAAAAACATGATCTCTTTTCAAAAATTCTTTATTTTGTAAAACTGAAACAAAAAATAAAAATACATATATTTGGTATTGTTGTGTCCGTAACGACCTGCTGTATAAAAATAGCATATGATCTAACCTGTAGTGATGAGCAGCAAGGGCAATATTCGAATTTGTGATATTTCACGAATATTTGGGCAAATATTCGCCATATATTTTCGAATTCAAGAATTCGTTATCTCCAGTCATTATTTTCTTAATTGTGGAAATCGACAATTGAAAAATTTGCGATAAAAATTCATATTCCGAAAATTCGCAATCAACGCTACTCCTAAAGTCAAAGATATTGCAGCCTTCTCATTGGCCCACAAGCTAGAAGCAGGGAGAGATCATGTGTACTGATTTTTTAAAAATCTAGAATATTCAAAATTACAAATATATATCACTATATTCTAAATATTCACGAATTCTCTAAGTGCGGATATTCGTGATAAAAATTCGCAATTCGAATATTCATGATCAACGCTACTAACCTGTCAGGTGAAAGCTGTAAAAAAATAAAAATAAAAACTGTGCCATAACATCCATTTTTTGGTTACCTTGTCTCACAAAAAGCATAATATTGAGCGATAAAAAATCATGTGTACCCCAAAATAGTACCAACAAAACTGCCAACTTATCCTGTAGTTTCCAAAATGGGGTTACTTTTTCTGAGTTTCTACTGTTGGGGTGCATCAGGGGGGCCAACTGAAAATTATCCCAATTAAATCTGCCCTGCAAAATGCATATGCTGCACTTTCCTTTCTGAGCCCTGCATTGTGCCCACACAACAGTTTACGACCCCATATGGGATGTGTCTGTAAACTGCAGAATCTGGGTAATAAATATTGGTTTTGTTTGGCTGTTAAACCTTGCTGTGCTACAGGAAAATGTGTTGCAATGGGAAATCTGCAAAACAAATTTTGACAGTTCTCCTCCATTTTCCTTTAATTCTTGTGGAACACCTAAAGGGTTAACAACGCTTGGGGTCATTTATGGGTGGTTTCTGTTATGTAAGCCCCCACAAAGTGACTTCATAACTGAACTGGTCCTTTGAAAAGTGGGGTTTGAAAATTTTCTTAAACATTTTAAGAATTGCTTCTAAAATTCTAAGGCTTCTAACGTCCTAAACAAATAAAATGACATTTACAAAATGATGCCAACATAAAGTAGACATATGTGGAATGTGAGGTATCACTATCTGCCTTAGGCCTCATGCACACGGCCGTTGTGCAGCCGTTCTGTGCATTGGGGACTGCAATTGCGGTCCCCAATGCACGGGCAACATCCGCGCAGCGGGCCGGACCCATTTAACTAGAATGGGTGCGTGGTCTGTCCACACCGCAAAAAAATATGAAGTGTCATATTTATTTGCGGTGCGGAACAACGGAAAGAAACACCACGGAAGCACTGCATAGTGCTTCCGGTGTTCTGTTCCGTGACTCCGTTCTGCATCTCAGGAATTGCAGACCCATTCAAGAGATTGGCCGTGGATTGCCAACCCGCCGTTTGCCGGCCGCAATACGGCCATGGCAGCCCAACGGCCGTGTGCATGAGGCCTTAATAGCAGAGAAATTCAAATGTCAAAAATTGCAAATTTTTCTAAATTTTCTTTATTTTTTTTTATAAATAAAGGTGAAACATATTAACTCAAATTTATCACCAACATGAAGTACAATGTGTCACGAGAAGACAATCTCAGAATGTGTTGGATAAGTAAAGGCATTGCGGAGTTATTACCACATAAAGTGACAAATCAGATTTGCAAAAATCGGCCTGAAACTCAAGGTGAAAAGTAGCCCAGTTTTGAAGGGATTAAAAGCATTGTCCAGGGCACAAAAATAAAAAAAACATGGTTGTGTTCTTACAAAAACAGTATCACAAATGCCCACCTGGTATTGTAGGTCAGCTACAATCACGTCAGTGAAGTTCTGATCCATTGAAGCCTTAGGCTACATGCACACGAACGTTGTTTGTTTCCATGTCCATTCCGTTTTTTTGCGGATAGGATGTGGACCCATTTATTTCAATGGGTCCGCAAAAAATGCAGACCACACACCGTGTGCTGTCCGCATCAGTATGTTCGTTCCGTAGCCCTGCAAAAAAAATAGAACATGTCCTATTCTTGTCCGTTTTAGGCATTGTCACAATGGATCTGCAAAAAAATAAAAATTGCATACGGATGTCATCCGTGTTTTTTTTTTTGCGGATCCGTAATTTGCAGACCGCAAAACACATACGGTCGTGTGTAGCCTTACTTTAATAAACAGAACAGAATCTTTTTATGATGTGAAAAGCAACAAACAAATATTCCATGGCAGCCAGTGGACACGCTCTGTGATGTTTCACGAATACTGATGTCACCTTATACATTTTGTGAAAAAGAAGCTTCCGCACTGCACCTTCAGGATTGCGTGCCCGTTGTTGATGGGCTGTAATACAGGCACGACCATGTGCATGATCCCTAAGGCATAACCCTGACGCAGAACCAATATCATCAGTAAATTTTGTTTTGATTTTTACTTTTAGCTTTACATTTGCTTACATGCAGCTTATTAAGGGGATGTACTGATAAACAGCTGTGACTTCCTGCTGAGATAGAGGCAGAGAGCATGGCTCGCTTAGCTACAGCAGGGATCACATATTGAGAAATAGTAGTAAGTGAAAATGTTAAACCTGATTCACTGAAGAAAATAAACTGACAGATGAAATGTAGAATGTAAAAGTAAATTTCCGATTAAAAGTGCCCTGTCTGACCAAGGAAAAAGTACAGCAGCATCTTAAAGATTAAAATAGCCAAATCGCCATGACCAGATGGCATACACCCCCGTATCCTGAGAATTAAGTAATGTCATAGCCAGACCCTTATTTCTGATATTTACCCCTTAAGGACTCAGCCCTATTTCACCTTAAGGACTTGCCCATTTTTTGCAAATCTGACCAGTGCTGATAACTTTAAAATGCTTTGACTTACCCAGGCCGTTCTGAGATTGATTTTTTGTCACATATTGTACTTCATGACACTGCTAAAATTGGATCAAAAAAGTTAATTTTTTTGCATAAAAAAATACCATATTTACCTAAAATTTTGAAAAATGTGCAAATTTCAAAAAGTTTCACTTTCTCTACTTCTGTAGTACATAGTAATACCCCCAAAAATTGTGATGACTTTACATTCCCCATATGACTACTTCATGTTTGTAACATTTTGGGAATGATATTTTATTTTTTGGGGATGTTACAAGGCTTAGAAGTTTAGAAGTAAATTTTAAAATTTTTCTGAAATCTTCAAAATTTTTAAGGACCAGTTCAGGTTTGAAGTCATATTGTGAGGCTTAGATAATAGAAACCTCCCAAAAATGACCCCATTCTAGAAACTACACCCCTCAAGGTATTCAAAACTGTTTTTACAAACTTTGTTAACCCTTTAGGTCTTCCACAAGACTTCATGGCAAATGGACATAAAATTAATGAATTTTGATTTTTTTGGAAAATTTTCCAACATAATCAATTTTTTCCAGGAAAAAAACAAGGGTTAACTGCCAAACAAAACTCAATATGGATATAAATGAGCAGGGCACTCAAGGAAAACCGTGACCATGTAGTGAAAGCAATGATAAGCTTTTATTGCTAAAATAGATAAAATTAATAAACAAGATATAATTGATAAAACAATGTATCACAATAGGATATACAATATACAATAAACTGCCGATAACATATGATCAATTGACCAGCTAGCAAATAATCGATAATCCAATCGAATATACCTCCGGTCCAATGATTATGGACATCCGAAAAAACCTAAGTCGATAATTCTGGTCGTTATTGATCGAGACCAAAGTCAAATATCCTGCAATATTTCGATTTGACACTGCGGCGTCCCGCCGAAACAACGTAGGTAGCGGCGTCCCGCTATTAAATAACTTGCAAGTGGAGATGATCCGTTGCCTTTGTATCGACCAGATATTCGTCCGAAATTATCACAAGAGCCTTCAGATGTACTCACTCCCAGAATATGCCTTTCGATGTTTGTAGCACTATTCAATCGGGATATTGAAGACGGCTGTCTGTTCGGTTATGGTCGGTTTGTTGGTAAGGTAAGTCTCTCAGTACAACAATGGGGTATAGCACCAGACGCGTTTCGGGGTCCAACCCCTTCCTCAGTGGCATGCTTCACCCCATTGAAAACCCCTCTTTTATACTGAATATTCCATACTTTGATTGGTCCCAATTTGATCGTCATATCCTGTTTGTCGATTGACTCAGGTGTTCTCCATTACAGCTCAAACACAGACATAGTGTCATATGGAGGAAAAAAGGTTATATGGAGAAACAATAAAAAGATCTTTTTGAAACCTTTAGCAATTCAACATATTTCTGCGATTTCATCAAATTATATATTGCAAATTCCTGCATTACTTAAAGCAAAAAACGCATCTATGCACTCTGCATTTTTGATGCGGCATTCATGCGTTTTCCGCTTTTTCAATTAAACAAGGACAAAACTTGTCCCCCCAACATCCTACTAATATATATTATAATTAAAACAATAGATATCAACATAGATATCTTTCTCTCAGCTTGCAAAGGATAATTTATATGACAGATTTATATTCTAACCAAATGACTGTTTGTAACGTAAAAAATATAGCATATGGCATCGCCAATACTACCATATAGATATATAAATATATAAGACAAAATTATTATATAAAAAGCACAAATTCAATAAAAACTAATAAAAAATTATCAATAAAATGTATGTTGTGATCCAGGACATTTCGAAATATAATACAGAATGTCTAAGACAGTTACAGGATACAAATACATACCGCAATACCACTAACCAATTTTATTCAGAACTTTTAGCTTTTTGTGATAGAGGCCATAAGAAAGGCATTTTAACTGATGAGGAGCACAAATTTTTATTGAATAAAACTCCATGAAAACCCATGTTTTATTGTGCACCAAAGGTACACAAAGATCAAGAAAATCCCCCAGGTAGGCCTATAGTGTCAGGGATCGGATCCCTTACGTCAATTTTGTCACAGTATATAGACCAAATGTTGCAGCCCAGGGTCCAAAAAACAGAGTCATATACAAAAGACACTACACAAATTATTCAAATAGTGGAGAAATTGAAATTTAAAGATACCTGGATTATGGGATCTTTGGACATACAATCCCTATACACAATAATAGAGCATGATAAGGGTAAACAGGCTGTAAGATCCCAATTAATATTGGAAGGTAGATTGGGAGTGGAACAAATTGATTTTATCATAGAAGGGATAAACTTTATTTTAAATCACAATTATTTTAATTTTGAGGGAGATTTTTACTTACAAATACAGGGGACTGCCATGGGCACCAGGTTCGCCCCCAGTTATGCCAATCTATTTATGGCGGAGTGGGAACGGCTGGTCATACGGCCTAAGCTGGGGACGGACCTGGTGCTCTGGCAACGTTACATAGATGATATCTTGTTCGTTTGGCAAAGTGGAAATGAGAGCCTACAATCCTTTTTGAAAGATATTAACTCTAATGATAGGAATCTCAAATTTACAGGAGTAACGAGTCAGGAGAAAGTGGAATACCTGGATTTGAATATTAGTATAGTAAATCAAGATATAATATGCAGTACTTTCATTAAGCCCACCGCTAAGAATAGTTATATTCTATTCAATAGTTGTCACCTCCCTAGCTGGTTATCAAATATCCCACAAGGACAATTCCGAAGAATAAAAAGAAACTGCACATTGGAAACCCAATATGAGTTGGAGGCTAATAAGATGAGAGAGAGTTTTTGGAGAAAAATTATCCCTACAGAGATCCTAGATAAAGCATTACAACAAGTAAATACTATGGATAGGAAGTCTTTTTTTGAGGAGAAAACACAGGATTTGGAGTCTCCTCAAGAAACATTACGGTTAATCTTGCCCTTTAGTGACGATTATAAAAAAAATTCGCCAGATTGTAACCAAACACTGGCATTTGTTACAAAAGGACAAGATTATAGGCACTGCAATACCAGTAAACCCAAGAATTACTTTTACGAAGGCACCCAATTTAAGCCTAAAAGTGGCCCCTACAGTGAAAAAACAATTAAATAGGGAATCCACCATTTCAAGCTGGATAGGCCTACAGGGCTTTTTTAGGTGTGGTACTTGCAAAAACTGCAAAGTAACATCCTTCCAGAAAAGAACTAGTGAATTGGTGTCTATTCACAATAATCATCATCATCTAATAAAAGACTGCCTAACGTGCAACTCAGAAAATGTAATCTATGCTATAGAGTGTCCGTGCAAAAGATTATATATAGGCAGGACTAAAAGGGTTTTAAAAAAACGTATTTCGGAACATCTAAATAACATACGGAAGGGATTTGAAAACCATTCGCTATCATATCACTTTAAAATTATACACAATCAGGATCCTTCAGGTTTGAAATTTTTTGCGATTGATAAAGTGGAGAAAGAATGGAGAGGAGGCAACCACATAGAAAGGATGTCCAGACTCGAAACCAAACGAATTTTCGAATTTGATACCCTAATACCCAGGGGGCTCAATGCAGAATTTGAGCTCTTTGGATTTTTATGAGAAGTTGGTGGGCACCGACGTTTCGACGATTAACCGACTGTCTTCAATACAGTCGGTTTTTCCTCTAGACGTGGGTTGCCATCACAGTACATCCCTCGAAGTAAAAGGAATGTTTTTTACTTTTTAAAAAAAAAAAAAATTTAAAAAAATATTTTAAATTTTTTTTAATAATTTGTGTTTCTCATGTGTTTCTATATAAGGAGTTTTTATATAAGAAATTCTGTCTTAGATATTTATATATATTTTTATATCATAAACAGTCATTTGGGTAGAATATAAATCTGTCATATAAATGATCCCTTGCAAGTCGAATTTCTCATGTTGATATCTATTGTTGCAATATATATGAGTAAGATGTTTGGGGGGACAAGTCTTGTCCTTATTTAATTGAAAAAGCGGAAAACGGATGGATGCCGCATCAAAAATGCAGAATGCATGGATGCGTTTTTTACTTCAAGTAATGCAGGAATTAGTAATATATAACTGGATGAAATTGCAGAATTATGTTGAATTGCTAAAGGTGTTTAAAAGGTTTTTTTCTACTGTTTCTCCACATAACCTTATTTCTTCCACATGACATTATGTCCGTGTTTGAGCTGTAATGGAGAACACCTGAGTTAATCGGCAAACAGGATGTGACGATCTAATTGGGACCAATCAAAGTAAAGAATATTCAGTATAAAAGAGGGGTTTTCAATGGGGTGAAGCATGCCACTGAGGAAGGGGTTGGACCCCGAAACGCGTCTGGTGCTACACCCCATTGCTGTACTGAGACATTTACCTTACCAACAAACCGACCGTAACCGAATAGAGAGCCGTCTTCAATATCCAGATTGAATAGTGCTACAAACATCGAAAGGCATATTCTGGGAGTGAGTACATCTAAAGGCTCATGTGGTAATTTCGGATGAACATCAGGTCGATACAAAGGTAACGGATCATCTCCACTTGCAAGTTATTTAGTAGCGGGACGCCGCTACCCACGTTGTTTCGGCGAGACGCCGCCATGTTAAATCGAATCATTGCAGGATATTTGACTTTGGTCTCGATCAATAACGATCAGAATTATCGACAGTAGGTTTTTTCGGATGTTAATTATCATTGGACTGGAGGTTTATTCGACTGGATTATCGATTATTTGCTAGCTGGTCAATCGATCATTATTTTATCTGCAGTTTATTATATGTTGTATATTGTTCTGCGATTCATTGTTTTATCAATTATATCTATTTTAGTAATAAAAGCTTACAATTGCTTCCAATACATGGTCACGGTTTTCCTTGAGTGCCCTGTTCATTTATATTCTTATGCTTTCTTGTATTGAGTGAGTGGTCTCAATTTACAGGAGCACCTGGTGTTGTTTCAGTGCCTTAGTGCGACATTTCATTCATTTGTCAAAACTCAATATGGGTTGCCCTGATTCTGTAGTTTGCAGAAACACCCCATATGTGGTCATAAACTACTGTTTGGCCAAACGGGAGGACATAGAAGGAGGGGAACACCATATGGGTTTTGCAAGGCAGATTTTGCAGGACTGGTTTTGTTTATACCATGTCCCATTTGAAGCCCCCCGTTGCACCCCTAGAATATCAATTTCAAAAAAGTGACTCCATCTAAGAAAGTACACCCCTCAAGGTATTCAAAACTGGGTTTACAAACTTTGTTAACCCTTTAGGTGTTCCACAAGAGTTAATGGCAGATGGAGAAACAATTTAGACATTTCAATTTTTGGGAAAATTTTCCATTTTAACCCTTACTTTATTACTGGGAAAAATGGGTTAACAGCCAAACAAAACTCAAAATGGGTTGCCCTGATTCTGTAGTTTGCAGAAACACCCCATATGTGGTCATAAACTACTATTTGGCTAAACGGCAGGACATAGAAGAAGGGGAACGCCATATGGTTTTTGGAAGGCAGATTTTGCAGGACTGGTTTATTTACACCATGTACCCTTTCAAGCCCCCTGATGCACCCCTAGAGTAGAAACTCCATAAAAGTGACCCCATCTAGGAAACTACGGGATAAGGTGGTTGTTGTTTTGGGACTATTTTAGGGGTAAATATGATTTTTGGTTGCTCTATATTACACTTTTTTGAGGCAAGGTAACAAAAAATGTAAATTCTAAAATTGTTTCTACATTCGCTATTTAGTTTTGTGGAACACCTAAAGGGTTAACATAGTTTGTAAAGTAACTTTTGAATACCTTGAGGGGTGTAGTTTCTTTGATGGGGTCACTTTTTTGGAGTTTCTAGTCTAGGCTACATCAGGGGGGCTTGTAATGGGACATGGTGTCAAAAAAAAAACTGTCCATCAAAATCTGCCTTCCAGAAACCGTATGGCGTTCCCTTCGTTCTATGCCCTGCCGTGCGGCTATATAGCCATTTACGACCACATATGGGGTGTTTCTGCAAACTACAGAATCAGGGCAATAAATATTTAGTTTTGTTTGGCTGTTAACCCTTGCTTTATTACCGTAAAAAATGCTTCAAATGGAAATTTTGCCCAAAAATTGGTGTTTTGGCACTGTTTTTATTTTATATTTTTAACGCTGTTCATCCGAGGGGTTTGGTCAAATGTTATTTTTATAGCGACGACTTTTACACATGCGACGATGCCCAATGTGTATGGCTCTCAGACTTTGGAGACACTAAGCAGGCATCCTCAAACTGCGGCCCTCCAGATGTTGTAAAACTACAATTCCCACCATGCACTGCTGATAGCTGTAGGTTGTCTGGGCATGCTGGGAGTTATAGTTTTACAACATCTGGAGGGCCGCAGTTTGAGGATGCCTGCACTAAAACTAATATTTTTTGGGGGGAAAAAAAATTGTTTCCGTGTCTCCAAAGTCTGAGAGCCATAGTTTTTTATGTTCTCTAGTGGACTGTGGGGGATTATAAAAATGTAGTACTCCATGGAAGTGTGATACTCCCTGAAGCAAGCGATAACGCAGAGGTCCAGATGATCGGGGCAAGTGTCACACTGAGTGGTGGTGTCCTTCCGTATCCCCCTCTTGTGACACACTCTGCATCTTTTTGGGTTCGTCCCTTCTTTCCAGTATGGGGGACCACACCTGGAAAGTGTTGGCCAGGGACGACCCGGGCGCCTCCAATTCCTGAGGTACTCCGGCCTGCTCTTTCCCGATCCGAAAAGATCAGGGCCTTGAGGACTGCCTCATAGAACTGGAGGAATGTCCCTGTGCTGCCAGCACTTCGGGATAGTACAAAAGAGTTGTACATGGCAACCTGCACCAAGTAGACCGCAACTTTTTTGTACCATGCACGGGTTTTGCGCATGGCATTATATGGCTTGAGGACTTGATCAGAGAGATCAACTCCTCCCATATACCGGGGGGGGGGGGGGGCTGGTGGTGGGGGGCAAGTGGCAGGGGGGTCTGGGGTCTGAAAGATGGAACAAAGAAAGTTTAGATAAAAGTTCATTTTTTTATTTTTTTTCCTAACTTACTTTTCCCTTCTTTCCCTGCCTAACAGTGCCTCTCCCTCACTGACCCTAACCTACCTGGATGGCGATGGGTGCAGGAGGGTGATGGATTACGATTCAGGGGGACACAGGAGCTGGTGCTGGACGGTGCTGCAGGGTGCTCGTGCAGAACAGGAAGAGGAGGGGAGAGAGGAGCGCAGGAAGTTTGAATCTCGCGCCTCTCTCCCCTGCACCAATCAGCACCCTCGACAGCGGCATTCAGCACCAGGGCTAGCACCGCCTCTCCAAATGCACGGACTGTGATTGGTGGTGTGTAATCACGCCACCGATCGCAGTCTTTTTCCGGTTCATCGGGTCACCGGAGACCCGAATGGACCAGAAACGCAGAAAACCGCAGCGTTGTTACAGGATGCCGGCTGAATGATTTCAGCCGGCATCCCGTACCGATTAACCCCCGCGGCACCGGAATCGCGATTTAAAGCCATGACGTACCGGTACGTCATGGGTCCTTAAGGACTCGGGAAACATGCCGTACCAGTACGTCATGCGTCCCTAAGGGGTTAAGGTCTCTATACTGACAGGGAGTGTTCCACAGGATTGGCGCATAGCAAATGTGGTGCCAATATTCAAAGAGGGTCCAAAAACAGAGCCTGGAAACTGTAGGCCGTTAAGTTTAATATCTGTCATGGATAAACTGTTTGAAGGTTTTCTAAGAGATGCTATTTTGGAGTACCTCAATGAAAATAAGCAAATAACACCATGTTATCATGACTTCATGAGCATGGATTCATGAGAATGCTTGGACTGGGGGAAAATGTCTGTATGTGGGTAAGTAACTGGCTCAGTGATAGAAAACAGAGGGTGGTTATTAATGGTACACACTCAGATTAGGTCCCTGTCACTAGTGGGGACCTCAGGGGTCAGTATTGGGCCCTATTCTCTTCAGTATATTTATTAATAAAAGGATACTATATAGATACTGCAGAGGACAGTATACTATATATATATATATATATATATATATATATATATATATATATATATAAAAAAGAAAAACAATGGCGGCACCGGAATACAAAAAGGGTGCTATGTCCAGGGATGTAGCAGCTTACCCCATCAATAGGAAACGAAAAAAGGACAGCACTCCAAGTAAAAGTGATGATGATTTAATCACCCATGTGCAGGCAACGTTTCAGCTCATACAAGACAAAGGCTCTTGTATGAGCTGAAACGTTGCCTGCACATGGGTGATTAAATCATCATCACTTTTACTTGGAGTGCTGTCCTTTTTTCGTTTCCTATATATATATATATATATATATATATATATATACAGTACAGACCAAAAGTTTGGACACACCTTCTCATTCAAAACTATGAATTAACACATGTGGAATTATATACATAACAAAAAAGTGTGAAACAACTGAAAATATGTAATATTCTAAGTTCTTCAAAGTAGCCACCTTTTGCTTTGATTACTGCTTTGCACACTCTTGGCATTCTCTTGATGAGCTTCAAGAGGTAGTCACCTGAAATGGTCTTCCAACAGTCTTGAAGGAGTTCCCAGAGATGCTTAGCACTTGTTGGCCCTTTTGCCTTCACTCTGCGGTCCAGCTCCCCCCAAACCATCTCGATTGGGTTCAGGTCCGGTGACTGTGGAGGCCAGGTCATCTGGCGCAGCACCCCATCACTCTCCTTCATGGTCAAATAGCCCTTACACAGCCTGGGGGTCCGTTTGGGGTCGTTGTCCTGTTGAAAAATAAATGATGGTCCAACTAAACGCAAACCGGATGGAATAGCATGCCGCTGCAAGATGCTGTGGTAGCCATGCTGGTTCAGTATGCCTTCAATTTTGAATAAATCCCCAACAGTGTCACCAGCAAAGCACCCCCACACCATCACACCTCCTCCTCCATGCTTCACGGTGGGAACCAGGCATGTAGAGTCCATCCGTTCATCTTTTCTGCGTCGCACAAAGACACGGTGGTTGGAACCAAAGATCTCAAATTTGGACTCATCAGACCAAAGCACAGATTTCCACTGGTCTAATGTCCATTCCTTGTGTAATTTAGGCAAAACAAGTCTCTTCTGCTTGTTTCCTAGCAGATATTCTACCATGAAGGCCTGATTCACACAGTCTCCCCTTAACAGTTGTTCTAGAGATGTGTCTGCTGCTAGAACTCTGTGTGGCATTGACCTGGTCTCTAATCTGAGCTGCTGTTAACCTGCGATTTCTGAGGTGACTCGGATGAACTTATCCTCCGCAGCAGAGGTGACTCTTGGTCTTCCTTTCCTGGGGCGGTCCGCATGTGAGCCAGTTTCTTTGTAGCGCTTGATGGTTTTTGTGACTGCACTTGGGGACACTTTCAAAGTTTTCCCAATTTTTCGGACTGACTGACCTTCATTTCTTAAAGTAATGATGGCCACTTGTTTTTCTTTACTTAGCTTCTTTTTTCTTGCCATAATACAAATTCTAACAGTCTATTCAGTAGGACTATCAGCTGTGTATCCACCTGACTTCTCCACAAGGCAACTGATGGTCCCAACCCCATCATTTATAAGGCAAGAAATCCCACTTATTAAACCTGACAGGGCACACCTGTGAAGTGAAAACCATTTCAGGTGACTACCTCTTGAAGCTCATCAAGAGAATGCCAAGAGTGTGCAAAGCAGTAATCAAAGCAAAAGGTGGCTACTTTGAAGAACCTAGAATATGACATATTTTTAGTTGTTTCACACTTTTTTGTTATGTATATAATTCCACATGTGTTAATTCATAGTTTTGAAGCCTTCAGTGTGAATTACAATTTTAATAGTCATGAAAATAAAGAAAACTCTTTGAATGAGAAGGTGTGTCCAAACTTTTGGTCTGTACTGTATATATATATATATATATATATATATATACATACACACACTATAGAGGACAGTATACTGCTACAGAGGGATCTGGATAGATTGGAGGCTTGGGAAGAGAAGTGGCAGATGAGGTTTAACACTGACAAATGTAAAGTTATGCACATGGGAAGGAATAATGCAAGTCACCCGTACATACTAAATGGTAAAACACTGGGTAACACTGACATGGAAAAGGACCTGGGAATTTTAGTGAACAGCAAACTAAGCTGTAAAATCCAGTGTCAGGCAGCTGCTGCCAAGGCCAATACGATAATGGGTTGCATCAAATGGGGCATAGATGCCCGTGATGAGAACATAGTCCTACCACTTTACAAATCATTAGTCAGTTCACACATGGAGTACTGTGTACAGTTCTGGGCTCCTGAGAACAAGGCAGACATAGCAGAGCTGGGGAGGGTTCAGAGAAGGGCAACTAAAGTAATAACTGGAATGGGTGTGTGAGATGGGGAAACAGCTCTCCTTATCTGAACACTGTGTTTTTAAATTAAATGTTCTGGACTGACATTCTACTATTTGGCCACAAGATGCTGCTGTTTCCTAACACAGCTACAGACTGCACATATATCTCCATATTCATGAGAGAGGCAGAGATTAGACAAGGTCTGGAGAGGAAGAGAATAGACAGAGGAGCCATTTTAGAGGGAGGTGAAGCTAAGGAGCTGTGTGAGCAGATAATCTGACGGCATCCAGGTGTGAGAGAAACCCTCAGATACCAGAGTTGCAGCTGAGTGAAGCTGATCGTGTCCAAGACCCTGATCCTGTCCAGAGGAAGGAAGATTGCGGCCAGGGAACCTGATGAGAGCAGAGGAACAAAGCAACATACACTGTGGTACCGCATGCTTGTTGGAGAGATGTTCGTTCTGTTCAGAGTCACCAGCGGATGCAAAGCAGACTCGGGTCTCTCTGATCAAGTCCTCAAGCCATATAACGCCATGCGCAAAACCCGGAAATTGTACAAAAAAGTTGCGATCTACTTGGTGCAGGTTGCCTTGTACAACTCTTTTGTGCTGTTCCGGAGCGCTGGCAACACAGGGAAATTCCTTCAGTTCTATGAGGTAGTCCTCAAGGCCCTGATCTTTTCTGACTTGGAAAGAGCAGACAGTAGTACCTCGAGAACTGGAGTCGCCCGGATCGTCTCTGGCCAACACTTTACAGGTGTGGTCCCCCATACTGGAAAGAAGGGACGGACCCAGGGACGAAAGGACACCACCACTCAGTGTGACACGTGCCCCGATCATCCGGGCCTATGCATTATTGGTTGCTTCAGGGAGTACCACACTTCCATGGAGTACTACATTTATAATCCCCTTCCCCAATTTAGCCACTGACTATCGAAAAAAAAATGGTTCTCAGACTTGAGACACCCCCAAAAAAATTTTTTTTCAAAAAATGATATTTTGTAAAACTAAAATAAATAAAAACAGTTGACATATTAGGTATCGCCGCGTCTGTAAGAATCTCCTTTATAAAAATACCCCATGACCTAACCCCTCAGATTAACACAGTCAACAAATAAAATAGTGCAAAAAAAGGTATTTTTTTGTCACCTTACATAACAAAAAGCGTAATAGCAAGCGATAAAAAAGTCATATAGCCCCCAAAATAGTGCCAATAAAACCGTCCCCTCATCCCGCAAAAAATTTGCCCCTACCTAAGATACTTAATATTTATTAGCCTGATTCTGCAGTTTACAGAAATGCCCCATATGTGGTCGTAAACTGCTGTATGACCAAACGGCAGGGCGCAGAAGGAAAGGGACGACATATGGTTTCTGGAAGGCAGATTTTGATGACTTTACACCATGTCCAATTTGAAACCCCCCTGATGCACCCCTAGAGTAGAAACTCCATAAAAGTGACTCCATCTAAGAAACTACACCCCTCAAGGTATCCAAAACTGATTTTACAAATGTTATTAACCCTTTAGGTGTTCCTCAACAGTTTATGGCAAATGGAGATGACATTGCAGAATTTCTATTTTTGGTAACCTTACCTCACAAAAATGTAATATAGAGCAACAAAAAATCATATGTACCCTTAAAATAGTCCCAACAAAACCGCCACCTTATCCCATAGTTTCCAAAATGGTGTCACTTTTAGGTAGTTTCTACTCTAGGGGTGCATCAGGGGGGCTTCAAATGGGACATGGTGTAAATAAACCAGTCCATCAAAATCTGCCTTCCAAAAACCACACGGCGCTTCTTTGCCTCTACGCCCTGCCGTGTGATCGTACAGTAGTGTACGACCACATATGGGGTGTTTCTGTAAACTACAGAATCAGGGCAATAAATATAGAGTTTAGTTTGGCTGTTAACCCTTGCTTTGTTAGTGGAAAAAATTGATTAAAATGAAAAATGTGGCCAAATATTTAAATTCTGAAATTTCATCTCCATTTGCCAATAACTCTTGTGGGGCACCTAAAGGGTTAATGATGTTTGTAAACTCAGTTTTGAATACCTTGAGGGGTGTAGTTTCTAGAATTGGGTCCTTTTTGGGTGGTTTCTATTATGTAAGCCTCACAAAGTGACTTCAGACCTGAACTGGTCCCTAAAAGTTGGGTTTTTGAAAATTTATGAAAAATGTCAAGATTTGCTTCTAAACTTCTAAAGCCTTGTAACGTCCCCAAAAACTAAAATGTCATTCCCAAAATGATCCAAACATGAAGTAGACATATGGGGAATGTAAAGTAATAACTATTTTTGTAGGTATTACTATGTATTATAGAAGTAGAGAAATTGAAACTTGCAAATTTGCTAATTTTTAAATTTGGTATTTTTTTATAAATAAAAATTATTATTTTTTTACTTCATTTTACCAGTGTCATGAAGTACAATATGTGACGAAAAAACTATCTCAGAATGGCCTGGATAAGTCAAAGCGTTTTAAAGTTATCTCCACATAAAGTGACACTGGTCAGATTAGCAAAAAATGGCCTGGTCCTTAAGGTGAAATATGAAGTTAAAGGGCATCTGTCAGCAGTTTTGTACCTATGACACCGGCTGACCTGTTACATGTGCACTTGGCAGCTGAATGCATCTGTGTTGGTCCCATATTCATATGTGTCCTCATTGATGAGAAAAATGAAGTCTTAATATATGCAAATGAGCCTCTAGGAGCAACGGGGGCGTTACCGTTACACCTAGAGGCTCTGCTCTCTCTGCAGCTGCTGCGCTTTGATTGACAGGACCAGATAGCAATCCTCATCTAGACTTAGTAAGTATTGCCATAAGTAAACAAATGCAAGAAACTTTTACTTGACTTTTTCAATTCCTTTTGTGATGTGGTCTTACACTCAAATTTAGTATTGCTCCATCAGCACAATAAAGGGGAACAGTCAGATTCCCAGAACATGTCTGTTTTAGTAAATACTTGCATTCCCCCATGAAAAGTATGGCACAGCATCCTTTCTTATAACTTTGCTTTGTGCTATTACTTTGTTATTCCTACTAGAAATGTATGGCCAAGCTGAAAACTGCCACTGTTCAGTCTGTAGTAGCAATTCTAGGGCGTTTAGGGACAAATGCTATGGACAAGAGTAAGGGTACGGCCATGAGTTCATGTTTCTGGATGCGAGATCGGAAGCCAAAATTGGCTGTGGATCATAAAAGAAGATAAATTATTAAGGACAGATACGACTTCTCCCCCTTTTTGGAATCCACTCCTGGATTTGGTACCAAAACTGAATCCAGAAGCAAGAACTCGTGGCCGTACCCTAATGGAAACACCCAGTTGTCAATTGATTCATACATCGTCAGGAGGAATAACGAAGGTACAGCACAATACACCGTTTTGAGATGCTGCAGAATTATTATATCATGGAAAATAGAAACATTGACATTGATTACATGAAATTTTTGATAATATAGAAATTATATAGAAATTTACCCACGTGGATTTTTAAGGAAATTTCCTCGCTCATAGTAACAAAAATAGACATTTTACAATTAATTTTCAATAGGATTTTCATCAAGGAAAGGTACAGTAATTAAAGGTGATGATTATTTTCAGACTCCAGCCTGACATTATCATGTATTGGAGCGTGATGGATGTCGGGTGAATAATTAATCATCCATTTTTTCCTCATTTACCTGAACATTTGCATATGTCAGCGTTAAAAATGAAACTGACACATCAAACGTTTAATCTCTTAATCAGCTTTCAAGCTCCATCCAAGATCTGACCTTCAATATTTCTAATTATAAGTATTGACATTACAAGTTTCTTTCTTCTTTTATTATATTAGAACACATTTTATTATTGGGTTTCATTTTAGACTAGAACTGCTTCCTGCAATGCTGATGAAGCAGAGCCGACTTTGTCATACTGTAGGTGGATGACATTATTTTAGTTCCTAATCCATATATAGCAGCAACATATCCTGCGGCGCTGTACAGAGTTCATCTCTCACCAATTAAAATTCCCTAGGAAACCTGTGCAAACATAAGAAGAACATACACCTCTATGTAGACGCTGCCATTGGTCAGGTTCAAAGCCAGGAACCAATTCTGCAATATAAGGCCTCATGCACACGACAGTGTTTTTTCAAAACGGGGTTCCGTTGTTCCGTGACTGTTTTTTCTTCCGTGTGTCTTCCTTGATTTTTGCAGGATCACCAGACCAGAAAAGTGAAAAAAAAATCTAAGTCAAGTTTGCCTTGAAAATGATAGGAAAAAAACGGACACGGGTCACGGACGAGGATGACAATCTTGTGTGTCTCTGCGTGTTTTCACGGACCCATTGACTTGAATGGGTCCGCGAACCGTTGTCCGTGAAAAAAATAGGACAGGTCCTATTTTTTTGACGGACTGGAAACACGGATCACAAACGGTGCATTATCCGAGTTTTCAACTGACCCATTGAAAGTCAATGGGTCCGCAGAAAATCACGGAAAACGGAACAACGGACACGGAACACAACAACGGTCGTGTGCATGAGGCCTAACCGTGCTAACCAATGAACCACTGTGCCGCCCCTAGACTTAAAGGGGTTTTCTTCAAATATCCAAATAGGGAACTCTGACTTAATAGACACGGAGTGTCCCTCTATCTGAAGGATCTAGGACTGGTGCCATTAGAAAGTGTAACTTGTCTTGCAAAAAAACAAGCCCTATGTGGTTATGTGAATGGAAAAATAAAAAAAGTTATGGCGCTGGGAAGGTAGGGACTGATAAACGCAAAAGTGAGTGGAAAAAATAATCTATCTATCTGATATCTATTATATTTATCATCCATCTATCTATTTGTCTATATATCTATTTATCTATTATATCTAATTTGTAATAAGTTTGCATTTGACATGATATTGCTCAATATAGAGTTTCTCCAGAAAGAGATTTTGTCTCTACAGGATGCTTTACAGACAACTACAGTGGCATTGAAAGATTTATTGCTGGCTGCAGAATTTGATGTATATGTTGCGTCTTGCACACCACATTTTGAGAAATTAAGAGCTGAACTGCAAGATAAAAAACGCCAAAAATGGTCACGCGACATGGAGGACTACACACGTGGATTCATATACGTATGGCAACGTGATCCTAAGAATTCTAGAGGAGGTGATAGGAGACAGATTTATCCCTCTGATAAAAGACATACACGATCCCAATCTCAAAACAAGAGTCAGGAACGTGTAGATGTTAACCAGCAAGCAACATATCCGAAATCTTTTTTAGGACTGGGTACGGATCCTATAGAACCAGGAGGGGCGGTAAGCGCCACCGGAGATGGCGAGGACAGAAACAAAAACCTCAGACCTCAGCGCCAGAAAATAGTGAACAAAAAGAGGACACAGTGGTAAATATCTCCTCTACGGTATTGGATGATGCACAACTATCAGTCTTGAACAAGGGCCTGTCTTTTTGCCCTGTGTCCAAGACTGATTGGTTTAACATTGAGCTGGACTTACATAGATTCTTGCGTAGTATCAAATTCAAGATTTGGTTTGCCACACAAAACCAAACTGTGAGAGGTGAAGGCGATAGACCAACAGAATTGTCTTTACATAATACAGGTCTATATGTTAAAAGTAATTTTAACCCTGTGATTGATCATCCTGCTGTTGATGCCTTTTTTCTAGCCATACGGAGGGACCTCAATGAATTAAAAAGGGTTTCTGAGTATAATGATCTCAGATTTGCTAATATCACCTCTGATGAGATGACTGCGATGTGCTATCTGGCCTCCGACCACAGCCTCACCATCAAGTCTGCGGACAAGGGTGGTGGGGTCGTGGTTATGGACACCAGTGAGTACATCCAGGAGATCTATGGCCAACTTGACGACACACAGGTGTATAAACGGGTCGCACAGGACCCGAAATTTGGCTTGCTAAGGGAGCTAAGAGATATTTAAATCAAGCCCGTGAGGCGGAGATTATTGATGACAAGTTGTTTTGCTACTTGTATCGGGATAAGCCCTGTACGCCTCTGTTATACACCCTGCCAAAAGTACACAAGGGGGTTTTGCCCCCCCCTGGCCACCCAATTGTATCTGGGAGGGAGTCCCTTTTTTACAATGTGGCGATTTTCCTCGATAAAATGTTGCGCCGTTTTGCCATCTCCACTAGATCATTCATCAGAGATACGGGTGATTTTTTGTCTAAGATAAATGATCTTGAGGTCCCTGTCGGCTCGGCTCTTGTGTCATTCGACGTGTGTAGTTTATACACGTCGATTGACCATGAGCTTGGCCTACAGGCTGTTAAGGCATGCCTTAGAAGTTCTGATTATTCTGAAATTTGCCCAAAGATTTTTACTCTCATTACTAAGATTTGTTCTGACGAAAAATTATTTTCTTTTTCAGGACGATTTCTTTGTTCAGTTGCGTGGAACCGCGATGGGGTCCAACGTGGCGCCCACTTATGCAAACATCTACATGGCCCACCTTGAGGAGTCGTCGATTTATGGCAGCCACCACTTCAGACATGTTCTGGGGTGGTGGCGCTATATCGACGATATCTTCTTGGTGTGGACGGGCGACACGTTGGACCTCCTTGCGTTCCATGCTTTTCTCAACGAAATCGACCCCACTGTGAAATTCACTATGGTGCAGTCCATAGATAAACTACAGTTCCTGGATACAGAGGTCCGGATCATGGGACGAGGCTTGAGTACAGATTTATTTGTCAAACCCACTGACCAGAATACTCTGTTACGATATGACAGCCATCATCCTCGTTCCATGATCCGGTCTCTACCTTACAGCCAGTTCCTACGAGTACAACGGATAGTTAAGGATAGACAAGTGAGACATACTAGATTTCATGAAATGAGTCAGAAATTTGCCATACGTGGATATCCGAAAAAACTGATCAGAAATACCATTGATAGAGTGGGGAATCAACCCACTAATACTACTGTTCAGACTGATCCCCAATGTCCACGTATTCCCTTCATCTCCCATTTCTCGACTGATAGCCCGCAAATCGCGAGTGTCATTCGGAGACATTGGAGGCTGATTGGGAATAGTTTTCCCCAAGTTGCGGAATTTAAATCACCCCCTCTTTTCTCCTACCGGAGAGGACGGAATGTGGGTGATAGACTTGGTAAAGGCGGATGTGCGCAGTGCCAGGATCAATGTGAGGACAATGTGTGGTTCCACCCGCACTGGCTGCTACCCTTGCTATCATTGCATAAATTGCAAACTTATGATCAAAGGAGATACATTTTTAAATCCGACCACTGGTGGGATGATGAAGATCACTCAATTCTTGACTTGTGACTCATCCTACGTGATCTACCAACTGACCTGCCCGTGTGGGAAGTGGTATGTTGGTGAGACCACGTGGGATGTAAAGACACGATTGAATCAACATAGCTATTCCATCAGGAAAGAAAATATGGATTTACCGGTGTCCAAACATTTCAAAGAGGCAGGGCACACACAGAATGATCTGAGATTTCGCATTTTGGAGCAGGTAGAATTGGGGAGGCGTGGTGGAGATAGACAGGCTCTCCTTAAAAAGCGCGAGTTATACTGGATTTATACGCTAATAACGTTATGACCTAATGGGTTAAACGTGGACTTTAGGGTGGATTAGTGTAGTTTGGCCCTGGCACTGCCCTAATCCTATGCCTTTCTCTCCTTTGCTGGATCCGTATCCCTTGCTGTAGGTTAAATGCACATGTGTGTATTTGCATTTGAATTATTATTTCCAATCAAGTATTCATTTTTATGAGAATCGCTAAAGTTTTCTCTTTCTTTGTTTTTAGATTTATTTTGATCTCACTGCCTTGATGGAGGCGCTGCATGATGTGACGTTCATCCTGGTTCCGGTTGGCTCCCCAATTTCTATTCACTTTACCCAATTAATATATGTCTGGATCATTGCTATACTACTTGTGCGGAATTTGTTGTACACTGTGCTGGATGCCTACACATACAGTTCATATATGGATTCTTCATTTACTTGTCCGTGGTACCTGCATTATCATGGTTATCCCCTTTTTTGTCTGAATTGGATGCTTATATTTTATCTATAGGTATTAATGTTGTCATCTTATGAGAGATCTGTGGCGTTCCGTGGGGATCCCCTTGCGATGAAAGTTTTTTCTCCCATTTTTTACGCCGAAATCTCATTATCATGAACTGTCATCCATATGGTGACATTCTTATATATTAAGAAAAACTTTTTCCATAGTTTAGATTTTGGGTTTATGGGACACTGTGCCCGGCTATCATACGTGCTGTGTCATGTGGATCGCCGAGCGACATTGCCCTAGGACCCAATTTTTCAATAATATCGGGTTCCATGGATTAGTAGCTCCATTCTGATGACTTTGATCACGTGGTGTCTGTTGGGCGGCACCCAGTACCGTTCTGACATGCGCACATTGCATTTGAGCCAGTTTCGCCCATCTTAGCTGTGGGTGTTAGTCAGCCTCTTGAGGACGGAGATACCGCGAGATTTGGTATTTTCGCGCATGCGCTGATCACGTTTGGTATTTTCGCGCATGCGCTAATCGTGTATGGGGACGCCAAGGAGCACAATCAACGCCAAACATGCAGCTGCCCACCTGACAGTGAGTTTTTAAATTCACCTCATTAGGGTAATCACTGACACTCATTATGATATATTTCATATAAATCACGATATGTGGAACTAATATTTTATCTGTTTGATGCACTGTTTTTGCCAAATGATGGCAATCTGATATATGTATTTTTTATAATCACATGTATTGCCCGATCACTGTATATTCACTGTATGATGTTCAATTGATGTTAATTTATTTTTGATTGATGCTCTTATTTAAAGTGTGTCTGTAACACATGTGCACTGTGCTTGATAAAGACAGCAACAAGCTGTTGAAACATCGCCTTATTTTGGGTCCAAATAAATCTTCATCATTTGAATTGATTTGGAGTGCTGCTGGCTATTTTCTACTTCTAGTACATTGGACCTAGGTGCTGGTCCACACTGGCCGGACGTGCACCCCCTGCATATACAGTGTGCTGCTTCCTCATTTTCTCCAAGTTATCTTTCTTCTATCTATCTATCTACCTACTTATACAGGGGCGTAGCTAAAGGCTCATGGGCCCTGGTGCAAGTAGGGTTGTAGTGGGTATCGAATTATCGATACCCAATCGATACTTTTGTATCGGTATCGATTCGATACCGGGATTTGACATTTACCGATACTAGGCTGCACAGTGTTGACATTTACCGATACTACTGCGCAGGCTAGTATCAGAGAACATGGCGCACGCTGCTTTCAGCGTGCTCCATGTTCTCCTGAGCAACACAGAGGAGAAGGAGTCTCTCCCTCTCTCCCCCCTGTGCCGCTGCTGCCAATAAGAAAAGAGAGGGTGGTGCAGTGGCAGCTGCAGTGGCAGTGGCAGCTTCTGATCGGAGCCCCAGCAGTGTAATTGCAGGGCTCCAATCGGTTACCAAGGCAGTCAGGACGCTACTGAAGCCCCTGCTGCCATGGTAATCTCCCTGCTGCTGTTGTACTATGCATAGGGCAGCAGGGAGGGTGTGAGGTCCTATTCACCCTAATAGAGCTCTATTAGGGTGAATAGGACAAGGGAGGAAAAGATCCTAGGTTCTAGTCCCTAAGTGAGCTAATAGTTATTAACCGTCTCCGGACTGCCTAAAGCAGGATTGCGGTCCGGAGGCGGTCGATTCATTCCACCTTGACGCGCCGGCGCGTCATCTCGCGAGACGCAAGATTTACTGTGAACGCGCGCACACAGGAGCGCGCGTTCACAGGATCGGGAGGTAAACGAGTGCATGTACAGCCTGCCAACGGTGATTATTCGCTGGCAGGCTGTAGATGCGATTTTTTTAACCCTTGAAAGGTATATCAGACGCTGTTTTGTTAACAGCGTCTGATATACCCGCTACCTGGTCCTCTGGTGGTCCCTTTTGGTTGGATCGACCACCAGAGGACACAGGCAGCTCTGTAAGTAGCACCAAACACCACTACACTACACCCCCCACCCCCTGTCACTTATTAACCCCTTATTAACCCCTGATCACCCCATATAGACTCCCTGATCACCCCCCTGTCATTGATCACCCCCTGTAAGGCTCCATTCAGATGTCCGTATGTGTTTCGCGGATCCACAGATCCGCGGATCCGCAAAACACGGACATCGCGGATCTGCAAAACACAGACATCGGCAATGTGCTTTCCGCATTTTGCGGATCCGCACATTGCCAGAACTACATAGAAAATGCCTTTTCTTGTCCGCAATTTTTAGACATTTCTATTCCAGACTTCTTCTCACGCTTTAGGGCCCCTAAAATGCCAGGGCAATATAAATACCCCACATGTGACCCCATTTTGGAAAGAAGACACTCCAAGGTATTCCGTGAGGGGCATGGTGAGTTCCTAGAATATATATTTTTTTTGGCACAAGTTAGGGGGAAATGATATTTATTTTTATTTTTTTCTCTTACAAAATCATTTTCCGCTAACTTGTGCCCGAAAAAATATATTATAGGAACTCGCCATGCCCCTCACGGAATACCTTGGGGTGTCTTCTTTCCAAAATGGGGTCACATGTGGGGTATTTATACTGCCCTGGCATTTTAGGGGGCCTTAAAGCGTGAGAAGAAGTCTGGAATCCAAATGCCTAAAAATGCCCTCCTAAAAGGTACTCATTGGAATTTGGGCTCCTTTGTGCACCTAGGCTGCAAAAAAGTGTCACACATGTGGCATCGCCGTACTCGGGAGAAAGAGGGCAATGTGTTTAGGGGTGTATTTTTACATATACCCATGCTGGGTGAGAGAAATATCTCTGTCAAATGACAACTTTGTATAAAAAATGGGAAAAGTTGTCTTTTAGAGAGATATTTCTATCACCCAGCATGGGTATATGTAAAAATACACCCCAAAACACATTGCCCTACTTCTCCTGAGTACGGCGATACCACATGTGTGACACTTTTTTTGCAGCCTAGGTGGGCAAAGGGGCCCAAATTCTAAAGAGCACCTTTAGGTTTTCACAGGGCATTTTTGACACATTTGGATTTCAAACTACTTCTCATGCATTAGGGCCCCTAAAATGCCAGGGCAGTATAAATACCCCACAAGTGTCCCCATTTTAGAAAGAAGACACCCCAAGGTATTTTGTGATGGGCATAGTGAGTTCATGGAAGTTTTTATTTTTTGTCACAAGTTAGTGGAATATGAGACTTTGTAAGAAAAAAAAAATCATCATTTTCCGCTAACTTGTGACAAAAAATAAAAACTTCTATGAACTCACTATGCCCATCAGCGAATACCTTAGGGTGTCTACTTTTGGAAATTGGGTCATTTGTGGGGTGTTTCTACTGTCTGGGCATTGTAGAACCTCAGGAAACATGACAGGTGCTCAGAAAGTCAGAGCTGCTTCAAAATGCGGAAATTCACATTTTTGTACCATAGTTTGTAAACGCTATAACTTTTGCGCAAACCAATAAATATACACTTATTGCATTTTTTTTATCAAAAAACATTTAGAACAATAAATTTAGAGAAAAATGTATAAAAAAAGTAGTTTTATTTGAAAAATTTTACAACTGAAAGTGAAAAATGTAATTTTTTTGCAAAAAAATCTGTAAATTTAGATTAATAACAAAAAAAGTAAAAATGTCAGCAGCAATGAAATACCACCAAATGAAAGCTCTATTAGTGAGAAGAAAAGGAGGTAAAATTCATTTGGGTGGTAAGTTGTATGACCGAGCAATAAACCGGTAAATATAAAATAATATTTTAAAAAATCTCCTATGGGGTGAACGTCGTAACAGAAAATAAATAAATAAAAACTGCACGATTCGCAATTTTTTTGTCACGTTGTCCCCCAAAAAATTAGGATCGGACTGTTCGATTATAGGTCGGACGTTCCATAAAATGCAGAATGCACGCTGCTTGTTCTTTTTTTTTCTTTTTTTGTGGTATTGAATGGTATCGAGTATCGCAATACTTTATTATGGTATCGAAATTGAATCTAAATTTTGGTATCGCAACAAACCTAGGTGCAAGAGTCCAGCTTGGGCCCCCCTTCCCCCAGAGCCCCTAGCCTTTTTGCCTCCTTGGTGAAAAAATTGAAACAGCACCTCCCCTATGCCAAATTCTCAACCTAACCCCTTTCCTCCAGCCCTACTGTTAAAGGCATACTTGGAAAACATTACATACAGCACTACAGAGCATACAGGGTAATACAGCACTGCATATCTTACATCCAGTGATGTCTCTTCTCGGATGTAGATATTCTTTTTCCTCATCTTCTCTATTCGGACCAGACCACCATGATGATTTCTTTCAGCCTTCTTTTGTCTCTCCAGAATTTGACAAACAGACATCTTAGTTTCCTACTTTTCCATCATTCTCCCACCATCTGAACATCCCATCCTGCCAACTCCAATACTGTGCCCGCTGTGCCCCCCAAATACTATACTGCAGAAACTGGCCCTTTGAAACTACTAGTAACACACAGATAGTGCCCCCTTTAGTAATAAAGTGTCCTAATAGTATAACCATAATGCCCCCTAAAAATAATTCGGCTAAGTTGATACTGTGCCTTGGTGCCCCCACAGTAATAGCAATCCCCAAAGTCCCACCAATATTAATAATCTGCCAGAGTGCACTTAGTGTTAACACTGTCCCCAATAGTAATAATGTTCCCCTTGTTCCCATACTAGTAATCATGTTCCCCATAGTCTCCCAGTAGTAATAATTTTCCTTTATAACATGTGCCAGTATAAAAATATCCACTTATGGTGTGCAACAGCACAAAAAATACTCCCTTATAATGCATGCCAGTGCAAAATATGCCTCCATATAATGGATGTCAGTGCAAAAAATGCTTCTATATAATACGCGCCAGTGCAAAAAATTCCCCCTTCTGTACGCTGCCCGACTCAGGCGGCAAGATGTTGATTACGTCTGCACCGGCCTCTTATAGGTTACAGGAAATAGGCCTGAAGCCTGTAAGAGGTAATGACAGGGAGACATCGCTGCCGTGCCTTTCCACAGCATCTAACTGTATCGCCATCCTCAGAACATAATTGGCGGTGCACCACTGTCAATGAGCCCCCCATTATAATGACCAGCTGCTGTCCCAGCTGACCTAGATTAGGGGCACTGATCCAGAAATGGTTCAAGACATTCTCCACCACCATGACTTGTAATAAAATCAGAGTTTATTTGAAGCACTTTAAAACGGCCTACAGCCAGTGTTTGAAGTCCTATTTTATTACCCGTCGTGGAGCAGGATGCTAAAGAGCCACAGGTGATGGTCTGAGGCACAGGAGAGGCTTGCAGCTGCGCATGTCACAGGCAGTGTGTAAACTCCAGAAGGTGCTAACTAAATGAAATACCACCTACTATTCCTCTACAAATGGTTAAGCAGCATATCCAGCCCCGCCACCTCCGTATGTGTGCTATTAGAAAGGAATAACTGTGCTTGTCATAGAAACACATAAAAAAAGAAGAGTACTTTGGGTTAAATCATAGCGGCTGATGGCACATGTCTGCAGAAGAAAACCACTTGAGTTAATGGAAGGACAGAGAATGGATGTGATACAGTGAATTATATTGAATTATTGTATTGTTGCTGCAAAGAAAAGTTGTAGTGACCAGAAATGTCTCCGTACTTCAAAACTTAGGCGCAAGGCAACCATTATGAAATATATAGACAGTATATATGTACAGATATATATAAATATCAGGCCAATGAATGCACAGGAACACCTTTTTCATATTTTTCATCCTCCTGCATCCTTACAGAATCAGTGTTATTTAAGGCTTAGCGGTTTGTGTCCAACTGAGAAAACATATCATTCTGACAGCTGTGACACAGTTGGATGTGCAACTTCTCAACCTGCTTTTCCTTTGGCTCCGTGTATTGTTCAGTGTTTAATTTATAGAGCCGCGGAGTTAGAGAGCGACTCCTTTCTCGGGTGGAAAAAAGGAGAAAAAAAAAAAAAACTTTTTGGAAGGTTCAACTATAAAACTGTATATAAATGTTATATGGCGTCTTAACTTTCCAATTTCGGAGCCAGGCACAGTAAATTCACAGATTTGTTCGCTTGTGTTGGTCTCAGCCTTGTCAAAGTAGAAATCATATATTTTTCAGATTACGGCTAACTGAGTATCATATGCTCCGTTAATAGATAAAGCAGTTGGGCCTTATGGATCTGAAGCACAGCTGGAAAAGTCTTATTTTTTTTGTGCTTCTTTTTACTTTGTGGCTATAAAAAGTATCAGTTGTGATCCGACCAGCAAGCAGGAGGGAGTGAACTATAGGGAAGGTGCAGAACAAAAAGATACAATAGGTACAGTATATATAATGGTGGAAAAATGTGAATTTATGTTAAAAAAAAAAGCAAGCCATTATAAATAAATGATTTTAAAAAATATATAATTTAATAATCTTATAAAAAAGCAAAAAATAATAATTTCAAAATTCAAGAAAATATAAAGTTTGGCATTAGCTAAATGAGTAGTGTATGCTCTGTTAAGAATTATTGGTCTGAGGCACGGCTAAAAAATGTTTTTTCCCTTTATTCTGTATTATAAAAATCTATTTTGAGATCTGCGGTTTGAACTATAGGCGGGCTCGGACTGGCCCACAAGGGAACAGGAGAATTCCCCAGTGGTCTCCTGAGAAAAGGTGAGCCCCTAGTCTCCCACACCCTGCCCAAGTGGCACAAGGCACAGTAGACTGACGGCAACACATGCAGATAGGCAGCGCATGTCAACCAGCCTGTATCCATAAAAAAAGTGAATAGATTATTATTATTATTATTTTTTTTATATTTTATTGTTATAATACAAAAATGTATATCCATATTACATTTGCAATATTATAAAATCCATAAGTCCGTCAATTCTGATTTATGAACATGATTGACAATAGTTTCATACAAATGTCCAGAATTATGTAAACATTAAAAATCAAGTGGAGATCTCTTGCTGGAAAGGATAGCAGGATTCGCCCGACATCCAAAGCTTAATAAAGCGGATGGGCAAAGCATCTCATTTAACCTAGTATTACCTATGAGGGGCAGGGATCTGAGGCCCGCAGCCCAGGTGGCCGCCAGGCAGCGAGCGCGCATCGCGTACGCCCTCCCCCGAGCACGAGTAAGCGCGATCGGCCAGATTAACACTCTTGTGGCCAATCACCTGGTGCTCACATGCACCGTACGAGGCGGGCCTACGGCGATCTTTAATCGCATACATTTCGTAAAACAAAGAAAGGGTGTCCAGCAGTCTTCTATCGCAGTGGTAGAAAAACCCACTCGCATATTTTACTGCCTCATCCCCATGTAGTTAAATTGAATATTAATGCCGTGATTAACCGTTACTCACATGTATTCACTTGGGGTCTCCTGTGCCAAAGGACTCGGATCGAGTATCGCTCGGCAATCGCCGGCAATTAAAGAGGATGTAGACAAAAAACACAGCCCAAGACCGATTCTGTCCCATTGGAAGAACACATAGTAGGACCCATACCACACATATGTCATATCGCTGCCCACAGTCAAAACTCATGTCTGACAGAAAGAGCCGCACCACGGGTCCCGCCCGATACCCGGACGACCCGGAGTCCCGAGCCCCGGACCCCCGCCCCTATACTGCTCAGTATTGTGAATAGATCAAAAAATGTTTTGCTGTTATTTAATGCCGGAAAGTCCTGCCATCCTCCAGCGTTCCAAGAGATACTCTCCAGTACTCCAGTATGACTTCACATTCTTCTCCAATACAATACACATAGAAGAGACCAGACTAATAGGATCTTCGCCAGCCCACCCCACCCACCCTCCCCCCCACCTTGCAGGAAAAGAAAGAGAAGAAAAAAAAAAAGAAGGGAGGAAAAAAGGGGAGAGGGGTCCTGATTAATTAACCATGTCCTAGTCTTTCCACAATTTATTCCACTTTAAGTAGGATCCTCTTTGTTTGTACAAAATCTTCTCGTAGCTTTTCACTTTCTCAACCAGACCCAGCCAGTTATTACAGTCTGGAGCGGAAGAGGAAAACCATAATCTAGTGATAAGGAGCCTAGCCAAAAACATAACCTTGATCAGCAATCGGCGTTTAATAGGCTGATAATTGACCTCCGATAAATCTCCCAGGACCCATATCCTGGGGGACAAAGGGACAACAATGTTAAGTTTACGAGCCAGGTTATTTTGGACCAGACTCCAGTATCTACTCACCATTGGGCAGTCCCAGAACAGATGTAAGTGATCTGCCTCGGAATCGCCACAACGTGGGCAGTCAGAGGAGGCCCTAAATAGATTATTTAACTGTCCAGTTTATTATAGATACATCAGGTGGCTGAGATGACTTGTAGGCACAGAGGCAGAAGAGCTAGTATCCTCTTTCCCCTCCTACTCAAGACTCACTTCAGAGTGACCAAGGTTTCCTCCATACAGGGAAGGTGCTGAAACCCCGGGAGCTTCAGAAGCTGCATCTGAGGTGTTAAATGCCAGTGATCAAGAAGAATATTAACTCCAGTTTATGCGGTGTAATAGATTTCATTTAATTAGAGATGCGGCATATCATAAACGTGACGTTTCGGCCACAATCCGGCCTTCATCAGACTGGTGCCGCTGGAAAGACTGCTCAGATAGAGGGTGTTATGTGAGAATCGCAGACGACATCTGCTGGTGAGTAAAGATTACGCCTCAATGTCTTTCCAACGGCACCGGTCTGATGAAGGCCGGATTGTGGCCGAAACGTCACGTATATGATATGCCGCATCTCTAATTAAATTAAATATATTACACTGCATAAACTGGAGTTAATATTCTTCTTGACGAAACGGGGTGGGAACCCGATTTCCAATAGCGTACTAACAACAGAGTGCCACAAAGTTTTTTCTTCAAATGCTTGTGATCGGCGATATCACCAATCACAGACATTAGCTCCGGGTGTTTAAAACAGCAAAAATCCGTTAGTTATGGCACCTGCTGTGATAGCGGCCACATGCCATTTTTAACCTCTTCAGGAGACAGGGCGTACTGGTAAGCCCTGATGTCCTGGTACATAAGCAGACACCTTGGCTAAATGCGTGGGGAGGTCTCATGACCCCCCCCCGTATCGGAGATCGCCGCAAACCGCAGGTCAATTCAGACCTGCGGTTTGCGGCTTTACCTGCGGTTTGCGGCGGCGATCGGTGGTGCCAACGGGTCCCCATACGGCTGTAGGGGGGACCCGATGGCATGGAAGGCCTCGCGCTGCCTTCCGGTGACGAGCCTGTGAGATCCAGCCCCCTGGATCTCACAGGCCGGAAGCTGTATGAGTCATACACACAGTATTATACAGCCAATGCATTACAATACAGAAGTATTGGAATGCATTGTAAAGGATTAGACCCCCAAAAGTTCATGTCCCAAAGTGGGACAAAAAATAAAGTTTTCCCCCCCAAAAATAAAAAATTTCAAGTAAAAATAAACAAAAAAACTTAATTTTCCCCAAATAAAGTTAAAAAAAATTGGTAAAAGATAGGGGAATTAAAAAAAAAGTATACATATTAGGTATCGCCGTGTCCGTATCGACCATCTCTATAAACATATCACATGACCTAACCCCTCAGATGAACACCGTAAAAAAATAAAAATAAAAATAAAAACTGTGCTAAATAAACAATTTTTTTGTCACCTTACATCACAAAAAGTACAACAGCAAGCAATCAAAAAGGTGTTTGCCCACCAAAATAGTACCAATCTTACCATCACCTCATCCCGCAAAAAATAAGCCCCTACCTGTGACAATCGCCCAAAAAAAAAAAACTATGGCTCAGAATACGGAGACACTAAAACATCTTTTTTTTGTTTTAAAAAAGCTGTTAATGTGTAAAACTTACATGAATAAAAAAAAGTATACATATTAGGTATCACCATAAAAATATCACATCAAATTATGGCTCTCAGACTATGGAAACAGTAAAACATGGGTTTTTTTTTGCTTCAAAATGAAATCATTGTGTAAAACTGACATAAATAAAAAAAAAGTATACATATTAGGTATCGCAGCGTCCGTAATAACTTGCTCTATAAAAATATCACATGACCTAACCCCTCATGTGAATACCGTAAAAAAAAAAAGGTGTCAAAAAAGCCATTTTTTGTCACCTTAATTCACAAAAAGTGTAATAGCAAGCGATCAAAAAGTCACACTCACCCCAAAATAGTGCCAATAAAACCGTCATCTCATCCCGCAAAAATCATACCCTACCCAAAGTAATCGCCCAAAAACTGAAAAAATTATGGAAACACTAAAACATGATTTTTTTTGTTTCAAAATAGAAATCATTGTGTAAAACTTACATAAATAAAAAAAAGTATACATATTAGGTATCGCCACATCCGTGACAACCTGGTCTATAAAAATATCACATGATCTAACCTGTCAGATGAATGTTGTAAATAACAAAAAATTAAAATGGTGCCAAAACAGCTATTTCTTGTTACCTTGCCTCACAAAAAGTGTAATATAGAGCAATCAAAAATCATATGTACCCTAAACTAGTACCAACAATACTTCCACCCTATCCCGTAGTTTCTACTCTAGGGGGTGCATCAGGGGGGCTTCAAATGGGACATGGTGTCAAAAAAACCAGTCCAGCAAAACCTGCCTTCCAAAAACCGTATGGCATTCCTTTCCTTCTGCGCCCTGCCGTGTGCCCGTACAGCGGTTTATGACCACATATGGGGTGTTTCTGTAAACTACAGAATCAGGGCTATAAATATAGAGTTTTGTTTGGCTGTTAACCCTTGCTTTATAACTAGAAAAAAATTATTAAAATTGAAAATCTGCCAAAAAAGTTAAATTTTGAAATTGTATCTCTATTTTCCATTAATTCTTGTGGAACACCTAAAGGGTTAACAAAGTTTGTAAAATCAGTTTAGAATACCTTGAGGGGTTTAGTTTATAGAATGGGGTCATTTTTGGGTGGTTTCTATTATGTAAGCCTGCTATTATGTAAGATTTGCTTCTAAACTTCTAAGCCTTGTAACAACCCCAAAAAAATAAAATATTATTCCCAAAATGATCCAAACATCTTTTATCAGGACGGCGAGATGACGTGAGCTTTGAGCCGCGTACCTGGTCTGGCTGTCGTAACTGCTCTCGCTCCCGCTCGCTCTCGGAGGACGCCTGGCTGCCGCTGCTGGGCGCGGATGCTCCGCTCTCCTGTTTCGCCCCTGGACCCGGCTGCCTCTCTGCTTCGCTTCCTGTCCTTGCTAGCTGCTGTCCTGCCGTTTCACAGCTCTCCCCGCCGCTGCACCATCTGCTCCTCCGGACCTCCACCTTCCGCCTTGTTGCTCCTGTCTGTCATTGGATTGCCTGATACCTGGACGGATCCCTTGCTGCCATCCCACATCCATACTGCCGCTTCCCCTTTCCTACGGTTCCGAACGGTTGTTGCAACTACGGAGGGGGTCTGGACTAAGGCACTGGACACGTGAGAAGTGAGGTTGATTTATTTTTTTTTCTATTTGTCGTACTGCTGATCCCCTCGCCTCATTATCATAAGGAAAACATAACTGTTCTTGAAAAGTTCGGGTTTGCCTACTGCCGTTTTTCGCCCCTCTTCTCCTCCTCTGTGGTGCCTACTGAGGGGGCAATATTGGAACCAACAGGGGGGAAAAAGGAAAGGAAAGGAAAATCTAGGGAGAGAGAGAGGTGGGGGAAGGGGAAGACAAAAGGAAAGAAAGGGGGGAAGGGAAAATAGAAAAGAATAAAAAGGGAAGGGGAAGTAAGGGGGAAAAAAAAAAAAGTGGGGAAAATGGCACCGAAACGACCCTCAGCGGACTCCTCTGCTATTAAGCTGGGGGCTAAGACTCCAGAGAACAAAATTGACAAGTTCTTGAAATCGCCCTTTTTAAGTAAAAAAAAAACCAAGCTAAAATTAAACCTCCTGCCAAGCCGAAAAAATCTGCTAAAATTCCCCAAAATGATGATTTCTCTGAGGACGGACTGGAGGATACAGATCAGGAGGCAGGTGAGGAAGGTCCCTATGCACAAACACGAACTGAATATGACCCAGTTGTCTTGGATAAAATCCTTTGTGCTGTGGAAAACAATGGCACTTTAGTTCAAGGAATGTCCATTCAACTGGGGTCCGTGCAGAGCGATATTTCTCTAATAAGAGAAGACCTAGTAAAGATACGGGATCGAGTCCTTAGTGTGGAAAAAATTGTTGACTCCTTACAAACTGACATGGGCATGTTAAAATCTAAAACGTCACTTCTGGCCTTAGAAAATCAAGCACTTCAAAATAAGCTAGAGGACCTAGAAAATAGGTCAAGGCGCAACAATGTCCGTATAATTGGATTTCCAGAAGGAGCTGAGGGCCGACATCTAGAGGAACAAATTAAAGATGTGGTCAGGCACAGTCTCGGCAGTGATAATTTTTCTTCCATGTTTCAAATAGAAAGAGCCCATCGAAACCTACACCAGGAAGACCGCCGCGCGCAATTTTAATTAAACTGCTACTGTCCGCCGATAGAGACATGATCTTGAAAAGAGCGAGATGGAGGCCCTTATTGTTTTAATTCCAAAAAAGGATAAGGACCCGGCAGAACTGAGCTCCTACAGACCAATATCCCTATTAAACACCGATGCTAAGCTACTATCAAAAGTCCTGGCCAGGAGGCTTTCGCGGGTTATGCCCACCATTATCCACCCAGATCAAAATGGCTTCATGCCAAAAAGGGGTACCCACAACAATCTACACAGGCTATTCATGAATATTTAGTCCCCGGGGCATGGTGCCCACTCCATCCTGTCGCTGGACGCAACAAAAGCCTTCGACAGGGTGGAGTGGATCTTTCTCTGGGAGGTCATGAAAAAAATGGGCTTTGGTCCAAGATTCATGGGGATGGTTCAGCTACTCTATAATTCTCCTACTGCTAGGATCAGGATCAATGACTTGACGACAGAGAGTTTTACCTTGGGACGGGGCACCCGTCAGGGTTGTCCCCTTTCCCCTTTACTATTTAATATTTATATCGAACCTTTAGCTGCCACGATAAGACAGGATCCGGAGGTGGCCGGTTTTGGCATAATGGGGAAGCATGACCGAGTATCCCTTTACGCAGACGACATCTTGGTTTTTATCCACCAAACAGACACCACTCTCCCTCGAATAATGGACCTTGTTGGTCTTTTTTCCGATCCGTCTGGACTGCAGATCAACTGGGACAAAACCGTTCTCCTCCCCATAGATGAGCAGCGAGGTGAATGGAATAACCAATTAACAATTTCTGATTCAATAAAGTATCTGGGGATAATAGTTTCTGCCAAACCTCGAGAATATTTGCAACATAACCTGATTCCTTTGCTGATGAAGTTGAGAGCCAAAATTAAGATATGGCAAAAAATCCTGTCAGCAAGAGCGGACAGAATTTCACTAATAAAAATGGTAGTGTTACCTCAGGTTCTTTATGTCCTGCGTAATTCACCCATATGGATCCCAGACAAGTATTTTAGACTGATAGATCGTATGATCAATGATCTATTATGGGGGAGGAAGCGCGTGAGACTGAAGGCACTTTATTTTTCCATGCCCTACAATCGGGGAGGTCTTAACCTCCCCTATTTTAGGGGCTACTTTGTGGCTTCCCAACTCTGTCTTTTTAATGACTGGGAAAATAGCCCCTTTTGTAGTAGAGTGGTGAAAGATTCAGGCTTCTCGGATTTTTTCACCGTACTGGAATCTGATTATCTAGCAAATATCCCGAGCGGATATTCATTTTTTTGTAGAATGGCCATAAAGACCTGGCTGACCATAAGGAGTTGGTGCGGAGCTAAGGCATCACTCGTCTGCACCCCATTATGGCACAACCCAAAACTTCTCATGTTAAACGACCTAAGCTGCCGCCAGTATTGGAGGACCAAAAACGTTCAGTACCTACATCAAGTAGTCAGTGGGGGACAAATTTTGTCCCTCATGGAACTAAGGGCAAATTTAGGTGAGGTGGCTTGGTATGCATACTTTCAATTGAGGTCCGCACTCTCTAGCACTCTAAATAGACACTTTTTTACTATAGATACTCCTGCATTTTTACACGACTTAATTTCTAGGAAAATTGTTACGAGAATTAAATTATCATATTGCTATAGACACTTAATGGACAACTTCTTTTTGGATGTTCTCTCTCCAGGGCAGAGAGCTTGGTCCTCTCTCCTTGCAGAGGCGGGCCATCCAAATTGGGATAAGATAGGGGAAAGCTTAAAGCTGGTCTCACACAATTTTAACCACATTGTTGTACAATTTAATATTTTGCACAAAATTTATGTCACACCCTTATGGCTACATAGAAGAGGACTTAGGGTCTCCTCCGAATGCCCACGTTGTGGTGACTCCGAGGCAGATCACTTACATATGTTCTGGGACTGCCCAATGGTGAATAGGTATTGGAGTTTGGTCCAAAAAAAACTGGCGTCTAAACTTAAAGTTGCCGTCCCTCTGTCCCCCAGGATATGGGTTCTAGGAGACCTATCTGAGGTTAATTACCAGTCTACAAAAAGCCACCTTTTGATCAAAGTGATGTTTTTGGCTAGACTACTTATTTCTAGAGCTTGGTTTTCCTCTTCCGCCCCAGACTGTAATAACTGGCTGAGTTTAGTTGAGAAAGTGAAAAGCTACGAGAGGATACTTCATAAACAAAGAGGATCTTACTTAAAGTGGAGTGATTTATGGAAAGACTGGGACACAGTTAATTAATTAACTACGAAAATTAATTTTTTATTATTTTTTTCTTCTTTCCCTGCAAGGCGGGAGAGTGGGTGGGTGGGGTGAGATAGGGGGACACTCCATTTGTCCGGCTCACTCTATATGTATTGTATCGGGGAAGAATGCGAAGATATATTTGGGCACATGGGGATCTCTAGGAAGGTTGAGGATGGGGGGACTTTCCGGCATTGAAACAAAGGTTGTAACTCTTGTTTATTCAGAGGGCTGTATATATCTACTTGTCAGGCTCCGGACCCTGCCATCCTCCTCAGCTAGAGTTCTCCATTTGATTTTCAAAATGTTCCCACAATTGTGGTTGTTTCTATGCAGTTATTGTCAATTACGTCCATGGACTGGATTTGACGGACTGATGGATGGTGAATTGTTGGCTATGTACTTTGGTTATTGATTTTGTATTAAAACAATACAATTTAATTAAAAAAAAAAAATAAATGATCCAAACATGAAGTAGACATATGGGGTATGTAAATTAATAACTATTTTGGAGTTATTACTATGTATTGTAGAAGTAGAGAAATTGAAAGTTAGAAATTTGCTAATTTTTCCCACATTTTGTTAATTTTGGTATTTTTTTTATAAATAAAAATGATTATTTTTTTTCTCAATTTTACCGGTGTCATGAAGTACAATATGTGACGAAAAAACAATTTTAGAATGTCCTGGCTAAGTAAAAGCGTTTTAAAGTTATCACCACATAAAGTGACACTGGTCAGATTTGCAAAAAATGGCCTGGTCCTTAAGGTGAAATAAGGCTGTGTCCTGAAGGGGTTAAACAATAGACTTCCGCCGTACATGTACGGCAGAGATCTAGAGAGGGTTAATTCAGACCTCAAAGAAGACCTCTAAATTAGTCCAGATCGGTAAATTGAACCCCAGACCAGACCCCCAAATTAGACCCCAGACAAGAACCCTAAATCAGACACTAAATCTTAGGCCTAGTTCACACTTCAGTAGTTTCCATCAGTTATTGTGGAATGATTTGCACCTGTTTTGTGTTTTTGACCTGCACCTGACTTTGGTTGGTGTCATTTGGAAGACCCCTTCCCCTTATGGCTGGGCCTGTGTAGGGAAGTATATCTACCTTCAACCTGCCACTGTGTGATGGTTCGTTCACTCCCAAAGTGCCTCTGCAGTGCTCAGGTACCCTGATGTCAACATCCAGCTTGACGCTGCTGCAGTGACCTGCCACCCTTGCATCATGTCAATTGGTCATGTGGCGCAAGGGGGGAAGGTCATAAGCTGCAGCGGCATTAAACCGAATGCTGACAGCAGGGGACCCAAGCACTGTGGGAGTGGAGTCAGGAACCAGGAAAGTATGCTTCATCCACATGTGCTGCTACCAACCAGCGTCAGGGCTTTTGTGTGATGCATCCAACATCCAGAGGACAGGCATATTTGCCAGTAAGGTGCCACCAATTATTGTGAGGAACTCTGGTTTGGAAATCCTTCAGTAACTTACACAAAGGACCTGCTTTGTCCTGAGTGGGGATTCGTTCTGGTAGGCATGGTAAGCGGACGCAGTACAGAGGCAAAAAAACTGTTTGTAAAGAAAAACTTCAGTGTTTATTCACACATAAGGCAAAAACAAAACGACACTTTGCAGTCTTGGTGTTAGTTCACACAATGGAAAGTCCACAGAACAAAAAATCACCTTGTTGGCAGTTCTATCTCCAGAGGTCCACAGCAGGCTTTAGGGGGACTGTTTCCCCAGCGTGCGGCTATCAGCCCTCCAGCACGGCACAAAGCCTCAGATCCCAAACACAGAGACTCAGCTGCTGAGCCCAGCTGCCTATTAAAGGACAGCCAGGTGCTGCCAAAACACGGACCAGCACTTAAACTCCCGTCTGGTATCTGACCTCACCTGGCTGGAGACCAGCCCAGCCGCACATGCTGGGAGGAAAATACCTGCCTTCCCAGACAAAACCCCTCGCTGTGTCACACCTGACATGTCCATTTTGGTAACTCTATGTTATTTTGGAATGTATGGTGCCCTGCACAGTCTGTAGGCACATTCTGCCACTGACTGTAGTGGGACATGCCCCACTGACAAGGGGATCAGTAACGTCCAGTTGTCTATTGATACATATATAGGAACGATAACTAAGGCATCGCACAATGCAGAGTTATAATAAAATATGCTCCAGAATACTTATTTTATAGGAAATACAAGTATCCTCTCTCTATTAGGCAGGAACCAGTGGGAATTATTGGGAGTTCATGGAATGAATGGATGCCAACAGTCCACCGATCTTCAACCCTGCATGACTTCAACCGTTACCCCTATGTAAAATGATCAAGTTCAAAATTTGAACTTATCCCTATTTCACAAGATGTGATCTCTGCTGTAGCTAAGCAAATAGATTCTGCTGATGACACAGGATGAAGCAGCTCTCTCTGCCTCTATGTCAGTGGGAAGTCACAGCACACATTTATGCGCCAATCTCTGTTACAGTCAATCAAAATTATTTCATGGGGGAATCTATTGTATTTTCTAAAACAGACATGTCAGGAGAGATGAGAGGTCCACTTTAAATGACAAGTTCATTTCTGTGTATCTATACAAAGTACATAAACTAAAAAGAATCCCATTGAGAATCTTCTGATTGAACATTTTTTGTACACTGAAAACATCAGCACGCCAACTGGGTAACTTTTCTATCACTGGTCTGAGAATATCCCAGTGGTAAAGCCACATTTTGACCTACATTAGTAGATAGGCCCCTACAGAGACATATCTGCTCAGTATTTATTTCTATCCTGAGATGTCATACACAATGCAAGAAGGATTCCAGCTATCCAGGAGAGACTGTGATCAGCAGTAACATTTGTGTTCGGAGAGCAAAATGTATCACCGTGTGATTGTGACGGATGCTCGGAAACATGTGCTTGACTACCTTAAAAGAACATCTTTTCTTCTCAGTCCACAAACAGCAATGGGAACACGAATCAATTTTCTTTTAATCAGGGGCGGACATACCGCATGTGCAGCCAGTTCGGTTGCACAGGGGCCCAGAGCAGGAGGGGGCCCCTTCTTACCAGAGGCGGCTATTTATCTGTATTGCTGTCCTTAGGAGGGCGATACAGATGGATGCTGCGGCGGGGCAGGGAAGAGGTGTCTCCCTTCCCCAGTCCTCTCATAGGTTGCAGGCCTAGTGCCTATAGCCTATCAGAGGCTGGCGCAGGTGGCGCAATGACATCATCACGCTGTACAGCGCGGGACACAGGCATAAAGAGGCCTGCATTGCATCGCTGAAAGCAGCAAGGAGGTAAGTAATAAGTATATGTGTTTTTTTTATTTTATTTACACTTTGCTAGGGGCCCTATCTGGCACTCATTGGGGGCATCTACTGGGGCCCTATCTTATGTCCTGGCACACATAAGGGCACTATGGAGGAGGAGGAGGGGCACTATGGAGGGAACATGGAGGGGGGAGTACTATTGGGGCCCTATTTTTATATACTGGCACACATGGGGGGCACTATGGAGGGGGAGGAGCACTATGGGGGGCCCTATCTTATTTACTGGCACACATAAGGGTCACTATGGAGGGGAAGGAGCACTATGGGGGGCCCTCTCTTAGTTACTTGCACACATGGGGGGAACTATGGAGGGGGAGGGGCACTATGGGGAGCCCTATCTTATATACTGGCATACATTGGGGGCACTATGGAGGGAAAGGAGCACTATGGGGGGCCCTATCTTATATACTGGCACACATTGGGGGGCACTATGGAGGGGGAGGAGAATTATGGGGGCTCTATCTTATATACTGGCAGACATGGGGGGCACTATGGAGGGGGAGAAGCACTATGGGGACTCTATCTTATATACCGGCTCACATGGGGGCCACTATGGAGAATGAGGGAAAAGGAGCACTATTGGGGTCATTATATAGGGGCATTATACTGGCACACATTATAGGGGCATTTTATACTGGCAAATTGTCAGTCACCATAGGGACAAGGGGAGGTGCACAATATACGAGTATTTTATACTGGCGCAAATTATAGGGCACTATGGGGACTTTGGCTCAACTGGGGGCACTAAGAGGAGGTATTTTTTATACTGCCACACAACAGGGCACTTTTATGTACTGGTGTACATTATAAGAGGGCATTTTTCTACTGTTACACAAAGAGTTATAAAGAGAATTATTACTACCGGGGGCATTATGGTGGGCTTTATTACAGTTGATGGACTATAAGGAACTTGAATACTAGTATGAGTACTATAGGAGCATTATTACTTCTGGGAAACAGTGGGGACATTATTACTGTAGGGGCACTATTACTACTACATTTTGTCTGGTAGATAATTATTTCTATTGGTGGAACTTTGGGGAGCACTGTTACTTTGGTGGGCACCCTGGCACAGTATCAGCTTAGCACAATAACTTTTGGGGAACATTATGTTTACACTATTAGTGACACTATGTGCCAATAATTATTGAAGGAGAACTATCTGTGTGTAACTAGTATATGGAGCACAGCAGGCACAGTATTAGAGGGGTGTTGATTAGGTGGGAGGATGATGGAAAACTAGGAAACTAAGATGTCTGTCTGTCAAACCCTGCAGAGATGACTGAAAAAAACCATCATGGCGGTGTGGTCTGAAAGGAGAAGATGAGGACAGAGAACATCTACATCAAAGGAGACGTCACTGGATGGAAGAGGTATGTGGACCTGTATTAGGCTACCTTCACATCTGAGTTAGTGATTCTGGCAGGCTGTTCCAGCAGAGAACAGCCTGCTGGAATTCACTGGATCCAGCACTGCTGGATGCAGACAGAATGCCCACCAGCCCCATTGACTATAATGGGGTACGGCAGAGATCCGGCCACAATCTGGCAAAAATGCAGGGAATCAGTGGGACACAAACCGCTGCATGCCTGAGTTTGTGTCCGGCCAATTCCTTGCATTCTTTGCCGTATCAGGTGGCCGGAGCGCAGTGCTGCAGGTGTGAAAGTAGCCTTAACCTATATGTTTTGTATTGCTATAAGTAATGTTAGGACGGAATTGGTTATGTTGAGAACCTGGCTTGGAGGGGGGGGGGGTTCAGGCACATTCTTTGCACAGAGGCCCTCTGCTGTCTGTATCCGCCCCTGCTTCAACACTGGAAAACGTCAGAGACATCCCCATAGAAATTAACAGAAATAGAGAGATCCAGAGACCTGTCACAGTACAGGGATAATAAACAGTGATGTCACAGTACAGGGATAATAATCACAGTGATGTCACAGTACAGGGATAATAAACATAGTGATGTCACAGTACAGGGATAATAAACACAGTGATGTCACAGTACAGAGATAATAAACACAGTGATGTCACAGTACAGGATAATAAACACAGTGATGTCACAGTACAGAGATAATAAACACAATGATGTCACAGTACAGGGATAATAATCACAGTGATGTCACAGTACAGGGATAATAATCACTGTGATGTCACAGTACAGGGATAATACACACAGTGATGTCACAGTACAGGGATAATAATCACTGTGATGTCACAGTACAGGGATAATAATCACTGTGATGTCACAGTACAGGGATAATACACACAGTGATGTCACAGTACAGAGATAATAAACACAGTGATGTCACAGTACACGGATAATAATCACTGTGATGTCATAGTACAGGGATAATACACACAGTGAAGTCACAGTACAGAGATAATAAACACAGTGATGTCACAGTACAGGGATAATAAACACAGTGATGTCACAGTACTGGGATAATAAACACAGTGATGTCACAGTACTGGGATTATAAATACAGTGATGTCACAGTACTGGGATAATAAACACAGTGATGTCACAGTACAGGGATAATAACTACAGTGATTTCACAGTACACAGATAATAATCACAGTGATGTCACAGTACAGGGATAATAAACACAGTGATGTCACAGTACAGGTATGATAAACACAGTGATGTCACAGTACAGAGATACTAATTACAGTGATGTCACAGTACAGAGGTAATAAACACAGTGATGTCACAGTACAGAGATACTAATTACAGTGATGTCACAGTACAGAGGTAATAAACACAGTGATGTCACAGTACAGAGATAATAATCACAGTGATGTCACAGTACAGTGATAATAAACACAGTGATGTAACAGTATTGGGACAATAAACACAGTGATGTCACAGTACAGGGATAATAAACACAGTGATGTCACAGTAGAGGGATAATAAACACAGTGATGTCACAGTACAGAAGTAATAAACACAGTGATGTCACAGTGCAGGGATAATAAACACAGTGATGTCACAGTACAGGGATAATAAACACAGTGATGTCACAGTACAGAGATAATAAACACAGTGATGTCACGGTACAGAGATAATAAACACAGTGATGTCACGGTACAGGGATAATAAACACAGTGATGTCACAGTACAGAGATAATAAACACAGTGATGTCACAGTACAGGGATAATGAACACAGTGATGTCACAGTACAGATATAATAAAACAAAGTGATGTCACAGTACAGGGATAATAAACACAGTGATGTCACAGTACAGAGATAATATTCACAGTGATGTCACAGTACAGAGATAATAATCACAGTGATGTCACAGTACAGTGATAATAAACACAGTGATGTAACAGTATTGGGACAATAAACACATTGATGTCACAGTACAGGGATAATAAACACAGTAATGTCACAGTACAGGGATAATAAACACAGTGATGTCACAGTACAGATATAATAAATACAGTGATGTCACAATACAGGGATAATAAACAAAGTGATGTCACAGTACAGATATAATAAATACAGTGATGTCACAGTACAGGGATAATAAACGCAGTGATGTCACAGTACAGAGATAATAAACACAGTGATGTCACAGTACAGAGATAATAAACACAGTGATGTCACAGTACAGGGATAATACACACAGATATGTCACAGTACAGGATAATAAACACAGTGATGTCACAGTACAGGGATAATAATCACAGTGATGTCACAGTACAGGGATAATAACTACAGTGATGTCACAGTACAGAGATAATAATCACAGTGATGTCACAGTACAGGGATAATAACTACAGTGATGTCACAGTACAGAGATAATAATCACAGTGATGTCACAGTACAGGGAAAATAAACACAGTGATGTCACAGTACAGGGATAATAAACACAGTGATGTCACAGTACAGAGATAATAAACACAGTGATGTCACAGTACAGATATAATAAACACAGTGATGTCATAGTACAGGGATAATAAACACAGTGATGTCACAGTACAGATATAATAAACACAGTGATGTCACAGTACAGGATAATAAACACAGTGATGTCACAGTACAGGGATAATAATCACAGTGATGTCACAGTACAGATATAATAAACACAGTGATGTCACAGTACAGAGATAATAAACACAGCGATGTCACAGTACTGGGATAATAAACACAGTGATGTCACAGTACAGTGATAATACACACAGATATGTCACAGTACAGAGATAATAAATACAGTCATGTCACAGTACAGGGATAATAAACACAGTGATGTCACAGTACAGAGATAATAAACACAGTGATGTCACAGTACAGGGATAATAAACACAGTGATGTCACAGTACAGGGGTAATAAACACAGTGATGTCACAGTACAGAGAGAATAAACACAGTGATGTAACAGTACAGGGATAATAAACACAGTAATGTCACAGTACAGAGATAATAAACACAGTGATGTCACAGTACAGAGATAATAAACACAGTGATGTCACAGTACAGGGATAATAACTACAGTGATGTCACAGTACAGGGATAATAACTACAGTGATGTCACAGTACAGAAATAATAATTACAGTGATGTCACAGTACAGGGATAATAAACACAGTGATGTCACAGTACAGATATAATAAACACAGTAATGTCACAGTACAGAGATAATAAACACAGTGATGTCACAGTACAGAGATAATAAACACAGTGATGTCACAGTACAGAGATAATAAACACAGTGATGTCACAGTACAGGGATAATAAACACAGTGATGTCACAGTACAGAGATAATAAACACAGCGATGTCACAATACAGGGATAATAAACACAGTGATGCCACAGTACATGGATAATAAACACAGTGATGTCACAGTACAGGGATAATAAACACAGTGATGTCACAGTACAGGGATAATAAACACAGTGATGTCACAGTACAGGGATAATAAACACAATGATGTCACAGTACAGAGATAATAAACACAGTGATGTCACAGTACATGGATAATAAACACAGTGATGCCACAGTACATGGATAATAAACACAATGATGTCACAGTACAGGGATAATAATCACTGTGATGTCACAGTACAGAGATAATAAACACAGTGATGTCACAGTACAGAGATAATAAACACAGTGATGTCACAGTACATGGATAATAAACACAGTGATGCCACAGTACATGGATAATAAACACAATGATGTCACAGTACAGGGATAATAATCACTGTGATGTCACAGTACAGAGATAATAAACACAGTGATGTCACAGTACAGAGATAATAAACACAGTGATGTCACAGTACATGGATAATAAACACAGTGATGTCACAGTACAGGGATAATAAACACAGTGATGCCACAGTACATGGATAATAAACACAGTGATGTCACAGTACAGGGATAATAAACACAGTGATGTCACAGTACAGGGATAATAAACACAGTGATGTCACAGTACAGGGATAATAAACACAATGATGTCACAGTACAGGGATAATAATGGCCAATAATAACGTGTTATTTTCTTATTATAACATCCCTTTAAGCACAAATAGGAGTCTGTATGACATTTTTAGAAACATCAAATCTAGGAAACCCGTAGATTCTTCATTTGTATGAACTTCCAGAAAACAAGACGTTAGTAGGTTAATGTTCCAGATGTCTCATCTTTATACGTCTTAGGCCTGCAGCATCCCGGCTTACTTTATAAGAGGAGACACATTTATCATACAAGTGACACCATTAAATATATGAACTGGAACTGAGCCGATAAATCTGTCTGAGTATTACTAGGCTGAGCCGCTTTCTTCATGTTATCATATCCTCCATGTTATCATATGTTACTGATGTAATGTGACAAGTCAGCCAGACGCTCATCACTATGCTCCTCTGTATTTCTATACACTACGGAGCCCCCGTACAGCAAATGAAAATGTCTCGTGTAATGAAGGTGAAAGTCGAAAATCTCATTTTGGTAATGAAGTCCTTTGTACATGAATCGAATCCATACAACATATTGGACAGGAACAAGGGGGGGGGGGGTAACTTTTAGGCGTACTTTTGTTGCAGACTCGGTCGCAAAAGGGGATCTGCGGATGAATCTGCAACTTTTCCAAGGTGGTGGAAAACGGGGGCATGGTGGGGAAAGTGGGGGGCGGTCGGCCCATCTCATTTCTCATTTTCTACACCTGTTTTTGGCATAGAAAATGACTTAAATCTAGGCCAGCAAGGGAGCCTGGGTAAATTTAAGCAACTGGCTCAGCCAGCGCCTAAGTTATGTAGAGGTCGGCGCCTCTGCACAATTTAGGCGCATCAAGCACCAGCGCAGGGTTATTAATACCGGCGTCTAAAACACTGTTCTTAATACATGACCCAAAAGAGGTTTTTTTTTGTGCATTATATAAGTCTACACTACACATTAAAAGGGTTTCCAGAATTAGAAAAATTTATTTTCTTCTTTTCCGGAAACAGCGCCACTCTTGTCCTTGGGCTGTGTCTCGTATTGCAGGTCAGATCCACTTATAGAAGTTTTTGAATCAAGCAATGGAACATATTTTTTTTCAAACTGCCCCTCCTCTCCAAGGCCAGAAACCGCAAAAAAATTATTTCTATCATACATTTGATTTCTGTCTCCCCGGCCGCCCCTCGCCGTCAGCTCCTGGTGGCCGCTATATTCAGGAGTGTATTCAGTGATTTTGCTTCCATGGTGATGTTACGTACAATCGCTGTGGCATCTAAATGAAAGAAGCACTGACTGCATATGTTAGAGGGAACTAAGAAGACATCACTTTCTAGAGTTTACTGTGTACGGTAATCATGGTGGTAGCAGAATGTTCAAATCTGAGACCTCCCATAGTAGTACTCTGGGGTAAGGGCTCATTACATTAATTTAGAAGACAAATGTGGTCGACCATAGCTTCCCATGGGGCAGCTTCCTTTTGAGAAGGAAAGAACATGAAAGTGTTAAAGGGTAACTGTCATATATTATTTTATGTGCTAGTTCATTAGAGCTAGACATGTATACCTGGGTTATTCTGTCAATGATTGTCAAAAGATCTTTAATTACCTTATAATAACAGCTTTCATTAATGTCCTCTGTCCCTTTCCACTGCTCCCTCAACCCCTTAGGGACACATGACGTACCGGTACGGCATGTTTCCCGAGTCCTTAAGGACCTATGACGTACCGGTACGTCATGAGTTTAAAACGCGTTTGCGGCACTGCGGGGGTTAATCGGAACAGGATGCCCGCTGAAATCATTGAGCGGGCATCCTGTCACAACGCCGGGGGGGTCATATGACCCCCCCGTATCGGCGATCGCAGCAAACCGCAGGTCAATTCAGCCCTGCGGTTTGCAGCGCTTTCTGCAGTTTCTGATCCCCGCGGTCCCTGACCGCTGTATGGAAAGGGTTAACAGTCATGGAGCTCCCTCCCTCTACCATCGGGGGGCTGCTGTGCCTTTGCAGCCCCCAGACAGGACGGTGTCAAAGAGGGAGGGAGCCCCCTCCTTCCCATTCCCCGTCTGTGGCAGACGGGGGAAGGTTTCCATGGCAACAGGACGCCTTCTCAGGCATCCTGCTGTCCATGGTGCTGAACAGATCTTTGCTAAAGGCATAGATCTGTTCAGACAAAGTGTAAGTAAAATACAGTACAATACACTATATAGTGTACTGTACTGTATTATACAGACATCAGACCTACTGGATCTTCAAGAACCAAGTGGGTCTGGGTAAAAAAAAAGTAAAGATAAAAAAAACACATTTATCACTGAATAAAAAAATAAAAAAAAATACACTACACATATTAGGTATCGCCGCGTCCGTAACAACCTGATCTATAAAATGGTCATGTTACTTTCCCCGCACGGTGAACAACATAAAAATAAAAAAATATAAACTATGAGGAAATTGAAATTTTGCCCACCTTACTTCCCAAAAAAGGTGATAAAAGTGATCAAAAAAGTTGCATCTACGCCAAAATAGTACCAATCAAACCGTCATCTCATCCCGCAAAAATCATACCCTACCCAAGATAATCGCCCAAAAACTGAAAAAACTATGGCTCCTAGACTATGGAAACACTAAAACATGATATTTTTTTTGTTTCAAAAATGAAATCATTGTTTAAAACTTACATAAATAAAAAAAATGTATACATATTAGGTATCGCCGCGTCCATATCGACTGGCTCTATAAAAATATCACATGACCTAACCCCTCAGGTGAACACCGTAAAAAAATAAAAATAAAAACGGTGTAAAAAAAGCAATTTTTTGTCATCTTACGTCACAAAAAGTGTAATGGCAAGCGATCAAAAAGTCATATGCACCCCAAAGTAGTGCTAATCAAACCGTCATCTCATCCCACAAAAAATGAGACCCTACTTAAGGTAATCACCCAAAAACTTTAAAAACTATGGCTCTCAGACTATGGAGACACTAAAACATGTTTTTTGGGGTTTCAAAAATGAAATCATTGTGTAAAACTTACATAAATAAAAAAAATTATACATATTAGGTATCGCCGCGTCCGTGACAACCTGCTCTATAAAAATACCACATGATCTAACCTGTCAGATGAATGTTGTAAATAACAAAAAAAAAACGGTGCCAAAAAAGCTATTTCTTGTTACCTTGCCTCACAAAAAGTGGAATATAGAGCAACCAAAAATCATATGTACCCTAAACTAGTACCAACAAAACTTCCACCCTATCCCGTAGTTTCTAAAATGGGGTCACATTTTTGGAGTTTCTACTCTAGGGGTTCATCGGGGGGCTTCAAATGGGACATAGTGTCCAAAAAAACAGTCTAGCAAAATCTGCCTTCCAAAAACCGTATGGCATTCCTTTCCTTCTGCGCCCTGCCGTGTGCCCGTACAGCAGTTTACGACCACATATGGGGTTTTTCTGTAAACTACAGAATCAGGGCCATAAATAATGAGTTTTGTTTGGCTGTTAACCCTTGCTTTGTAACTGGAAAAAAATATTAAAATGGAAAATCTGCCAAAAAAGTGAAATTTTGAAATTGTATCTCTATTTTCCATTAAATCTTGTACAACACCTAAAGGGTTAATAAAGTTAGCAAAATCAGTTTTAAAATACCTTGAGGGGTGTAGTTTCTTAGATGGGGTCACTTTTATGGAGTTTGTACTCTAGGGGTGCATCAGGGGGGCTTCAAATGGGACATGGTGTAAATAAACCAGTCCAGCAAAATCTGCCTTCCAAAAACCATACGGCGCACCTTTCCCTCTACATCCTACTGTGTGCCCGTACAGTAGTTTACGGCCACATATGGGGTGTTTCTGCAAACTACAGAATCAAGGCAATAAATATAGAATTTTGTTTGGCCGTTAACCCTTGCTTTGTTACTGGAAAAAATTTATTAAAATTGAAAATTTGCCAAAAAATCTAAATTCTGAAATTTTAGCACCATTTGCATTAACTCTTGTGGAACACCTAAAGGGTTAACGACGTTTGTAAAATCAGTTTTGAATACCTTGAATACCATTTTTGGGTGGTTTCTATTATGTAAGCCTCACAAAGTGACTTCAGACCTGAACTGGTCCCTAAAAAGTGGGTTTCTGAAAATTTCTGAAAAATTTCAAGATTTTCTTTTAAACTTCTAAGCCTTGTAACATCCCCCAAAAATAAAATATCATTCCCAAATTGATCCAAACATGAAGTAGACATATGGGGAATGTAAAGTAATAACTATGTTTTGTAGGTATTACTATGTATTATAGAGGTAGAGAAATTAAAACTTGGAGATTTGCCTTTTTTTTTTAATTTTGGTAATTTTTTTATTTTTTTATAAATAAAAATGAATTTATTATGGGGGGCACTGAGAGGGAGGGGGGAGAGGAGCCCTATGGGGGCATTTATTGGGGGCACTATATAGGGGTAATTTATACTGGCACATTATGGGGGCACTATGGGGACATTAGCTCAACTGGGGGCATTACAAGGGGGTATGTTTTGCACATTATAAGGAGAATTATTTCTACTGAAGGGCATTATGGTGGGCTTTATTACTCCCCCATGGTATGACCCCCTAGTAGCAGCACCAGCCTCTCCCTGCTCTGCTCTCCCTCTGCCCCTTCTCCAAATCCTTATTATGAAATCTTTCTCATTAGGATAAAACACAACATCAGCTCCGCCGAGACCCCGGCCAAAGTGTGAAAGTGGTGTCCGAGATCCCCAAGGGCCAAGCCAAGTAATTGTAAGTTTTCATATGAAATATGTTTATGTTATACACATATAGCCTACACTGTGCCACACAATATACAGTATACCTCTACACTGTGCCCCACAATATACAGTATACCTCTACACTGTGCCCCACAATGTACAGTATACCGCTATACTGTGCCACACAATATACAGTATACCTCTACACTGTGACCCACAATATACAGTATACCGCTACACTGTGCCACACAATATACAGTATACCTCTACACTGTGCCCCACAATATACAGTATACCTCTACACTGTGCCCCACAATGTACAGTATACCGCTATACTGTGCCACACAATATACAGTATACCTCTACACTGTGACCCACAATATACAGTATACCGCTACACTGTGCCACACAATATACAGTATACCGCTACACTGTGCCACACAATATACAGTATACCGCTACACTGTGCCACACAATATACAGTATACCGCTACACTGTGCCACACAATATACAGTATACCTCTACAGTGTGCCCCACAATATACAGTATACCTCTACACTGTGCCCCACAATATACAGTATACCTCTACACTGTGCCCCACTATATACAGTATACCGCTACACTGTGCCTCACAATATACAGTATACCTGTACACTGTGCCACACAATATACAGTATACCGCTACACTGTGCCCCACAATATACAGTATACCTCTACACTGTGCCACACAATATACAGTATACCTCTACACTGTGCCCCACAATATACAGTATACCTCTACACTGTGCCACACAATATACAGTATACCTCTACACTGTGCCACCCAATATACAGTATACCTCTACACTGTGCCACACAATATACAGTATACCACTACACTGTGCCCCACAATATGCAGTATACCTCTACACTGTGCCCCACAATATACAGTATACCTCTACACTGTGCCACACAATATACAGTATACCTCTACACTGTGCCACACAATATACAGTATACCGCTACACTGTGCCACACAATATACAGTATACCGCTATACTGTGCCCCACAATATACAGTATACCGCTACACTGTGCCACACAATATACAGTATACCTCTACACTGTGCCCCACAATATACAGTATACCTCTACACTGTGCCCCACAATATACAGTATACCTCTACACTGTGCCACACAATATACAGTATACCTCTACACTGTGCCACAGAATCTACAGTATACCTCTACACTGTGCCACACAATCTACAGTATACCTCTACACTGTGCCACACAATCTACAGTATACCTCTACACTGTGCCACACAATATACAGTATACCGCTAAACTGTGCCCCACAATATACAGTATACCTCTACACTGTGCCACACATTATACAGTATACCTCTACACTGTGCCCCACAATATACAGTATACCGCTACACTGTGCCCCACAATATACAGTATACCTCTACACTGTGCCACACAATATACAGTATACCTCTACACTGTGCCACACAATCTACAGTATACCTCTACACTGTGCCACACAATCTACAGTATACCTCTACACTGTGCCACACAATCTACAGTATACCTCTACACTGTGCCACACAATATACAGTATACCGCTACACTGTGCCACACTGCCGCATCCCAACACCCATTACTGTTTTTTTTTCCTTTTCGACATTACTGAGTGAGGACTTGATTTTTGCGGCACAACTTGCAGGTACCACAGGTACCATTTTGGGGGCTATAAGGCATTTTGATAGATTTTTATTCCATTTTTATGATGTGTAAGCAAAAAACATGCAAAAACTGACAGGCAATCTATTAGGCCATGTCTAATAGGCATACACTGTAGGCAGACCTAGGGTCTTTCAGTAGACCCCCGGCTATCATGTAAAGGTATCAGCACTCCATGATCACTTATGTTAGGTGGCAATGGGTGACAACAAGAGCCGCTCCCTCTGAAACCATCCAGATGCTGCGGTTGCTGGTGACAGTGGCAACTGAGGGGGTAAATGGCCAGGATTGGAGAAGATGCCCATCTGTCACTAGACAAGCCGTGAAAAGGCGATTGTGCCAGTGAAAAGCCCATAAAAACAATTATGGGCAGTTGCTAATGGGTTAAACAATGGTTTTAAAGGAAAGGTCCATATTTATTGCCATTGCATCCAAAATGAAAAGGCAGAAAGCCTGGCAAATGATATTTTTATTAAAATAAATTAAATGCAAAATTTAATTATCTAGCTTTCTTTATCTACAGTTTCTTTACAGACCTATGTGTCTCCATGGTAACAGACTACAAACTATGTGGTCTGATCCTTTAGTCCTATCTGTCCCCTATTTTTTTTACTGACATTCATTTGGTAGCTAAGTAAGATGCAGGGGACGGATGGAAAGGAGCATCACTGCAGGTTCAGACTAAACAGGGTTTGGCCTCATGCACACGACCGTTGTGTGTTTTGAGGTCCGCAAACCGCGGATCCGCATAACATGAATGGCGTCCGTGTGCGTTGCGCAATTTTTAGAATGGCACGGACAGCCTTTAATATAACTGCCTTTTCTTGTCTGCAAAGTCCGGACAAGAATAGGACAGGTTATATTTTTTTTTGCGGACCACGGAACGGAGAAACGGATGCGGACAGCACACGGAGTGCTGTCCGCATCTTTTGCGGCCCCATTGAAATGAATGGGTCCGCATCCGAGCCGCCAAAACTGCAGCTCGGATGCGGACCAAAACAACAGCCATGTGCATGAGGCCTTTGTTTGTAGACTGTTACTATGAATGGACACACATAGGCCGACACAGGAGCTGTAGACGCAAGACTTTTAATAAAGGATCTTTGTAATGACACTTCATTTTTCATTTCATGCATTGTAACAACATAAAAGGGTTGCATAAAGGACCCTCCCTTATAGGCGTTGATCAGAATTAGAAAAACATGGCTGATTTCTTCCAAAAACAGCCCCACACCGGTCCATAGGTTGTGCCTGATATTGCCGATCAGCTCCACTGAACTGAACGAGGCTGAGCTGTAATACCACACACAACCTGGGAACAGCTGTGGTGCTGTTTTTGGAAGAAAACAGCCATCTTTCTCTAGTCCTGGACAATCCCTTTAAGCTTCATTTTATAGCTATATGCACACTATACTACATTTACAATATGCTTAAATTGTGCTTTATATACATTTTTTAAACTCTGTTAAGAAAACTGATTTTTATTAGAGATTTTTGGAACAATAAACCAAAGTATAACACAGCACCATTAATGTGACACATAAAATACAATCTTACTGTTAGAGCAATGTCCTAATTGACACCATTTCTTCTTACAAATCATCCAGTCCTGTGACACTTTTAGAGAAGGGAAGGAGTCGGTGGAACTTTTAATGAACTCGGCTCAGCTCACTAAATCTGTTCAGCGACATTTCTATGAAATCAGAAATGTAATGGTTTGGTCACCTTCAGACTTTCTATATTTCTAGCTCAGCCGGATGTTAACCCCTTCAGGCTATAAGTTATCATTTTGGGGTAAGTATATGTTTAATTTTTTATTTTTTATATTTTTTCATTTAATGTAGGGAGGAAAAGTAAAATTAAACACCATCCTTTTTATGCTGTTTTTCATCACTAATCTAAAATAAGTGCACACATCTATAGCACATGTTATAGGAATACCAAATGTATTTATTACTTATTTTAATAATTAAAATGCATTTATTTAAAAAAAAAGGCAGGTCATTTTACAGTATCTTATTAATATTCTCTACTTTTTTTGTCTCTTAAAAGGACATTAAAGGGATTTTCTTTTTTACATCAACCTCCTTTACAATACTCATTTATGGTTGTAATCTATTTATTTTCACTTTGTTGCTGCTCTCTTCCGTTCTGGGCTGTGGTCACATGACCATGTCCATGCAGCTATTTCTTATTTCCTGTGATGTAATGTCTATTTCCTGTGATGTAATGTCCATGGGTGGGGCAGTGATAGGAGAGCGTCTATGTAACTAGCTGAATGGGAGGAGCTATAAACTAGCTGGGCTTTAGGGGCAGTGATAGGGGCGTGTCTATGTAACTAGCTGAGTGGGAGGAGCTATAAACTAGCTGGGCGTTGTTGGGGGTGGTGCTGGAGCTGTGGCAGAGGAAGGAGAAGTGCATCATGGGTTTGGTTGGATTCAGGAACAGGAAGTGCTACCTACAGGATGGAAACAGGCAGACTTTTTTTTTCTTGCATGTGAATGGAATATAAACTATTTCATATACTTGCATTACCTGCAGAATATTAATGATGTCAGGATTTCCTTTGGAGGAAGCAGCTGAATCCTAAAGAAATTTAGACTCAGAAGCTTGGTTTATCTGAAAGCCAAATTCCAGTTCAAATTATTAAAATCAATGAAAGGGTAAATGTGTCAATGTTAACAGGGTTTTCTGGGAGTAGAATATTAATGACCCATCCTCAGGATAAGTCATCAATATCCAGGGACCCCCTGTTTGAAGAGGGAACGGCACTCCAGTGAGTGCTGCAGCCTCCTCACAGCCTACCAAGCACAGCGCCATACATTGTATAGTGGCCATGTGTGGTATTGCAGCCCAGGCCCATTCACTTGAATGGGACATGTGACCAATGAACATGATGTCAATGGTGGGAGCGTTGTGGTATCTTTAAACAGCTGATCGCGGGGGTGCCGGGATTGGACACCCACCGATCAGATATTAAAGACCTATGAGGACAGGTCAATATTCTTCTCCCAGAAAACCCTGTTAAGATTTATACATTTACTTTTTCGTTGATTTTAATACTTTCATCTGAAATTTGCTTTTCATATAAACCAGGCTTCTAAATCTGAATTTCTTTAGAATTCTGTTGCTTCCTCTAAAGGAAATAAACTGGTTTCTGAGACCTTTATGGCATTTCTGCAGGAGAATATGTCTCTCGGAATAAAAAACATAAAGCTCTGTGGCTGGGAGATATTTTTTTTTTCCCCTCGCAGTTCATCGTAAAGAAAATAATTTCAGGATCTTTCAACATTGAAGAATTTAATCACATTCTTCCTGCTGCTGCAGATGCATCTCAGATATTTAGCTAAATATGATCATTGCACGGAGAGGATCAGCACAAGGCATGCATAATTGTGCCGCGCTATAACTCACAGGACATAAATAAAAGGAAACTATTTCAAAAGAACAGGTAAAATGCCCAGGAAATATCTCTTTAGTGTAATGGCCCTGTCATCTGTTGCATAAAGGTCATAAGTCACCCAAAGATCTTTTGAGAAGCTATCATCACAGGAGAAATGATCTGCAAACAGGCCGCAGCTTCCCGGGATTCAGAGAAAATACATTACAGTCGATGGGCACGTGACTCAAAGCTAAAGTTTTTTTCTGCTTACTTTGACCTTTCCTTCCGAGAAAATGTCTAGTGCTAAAAAGAAAACAGGAAGACTACAAAATGAAACCAAAGAACAGTACAGGATAAAAACTACAAACCAGCAGATTTACTAACATTTCGATCCCGAATTTCCCGAAATTTAAAGCATACCTGATTTCTGAAAAAAAGTTTGCATAATGGCTGAACTTCTTTGTACAATTATAACTGAGAAGGAACAGGTGTTTTTTGGGCTTCCCTAAAGTCTTTTTCAGCCATATTATTTCTTGCTTCTGCCGCACAGCTAGATGCATTTCACTCAGAAGCAGGAGGCATCTCTCTTCTGAGAAGTCTGCTAGCACTGTACTGCTGTGACATACTTTCCCTTACTTCCCACTATGTTTGCTTTCAGCTCCGGAGCTCACAGAACAGGTAAGGAGGGGGAGATCAAACTTGTAGACACACAGGAGGATCCTATAATCTTCAAAAGCTGTGTAGAAGGAGTTCTTCTATCAGGATCTCAGCTAGCTCTGACACACCGCCAGTTCCTGTAAACCATCTTCTGAGTCTCTGATACTAGGCACAGATCCTGCCTGACAACAGGCAGTGGTCTACAAATTAGGTGGAAGTGAGACCCCTAGTGGCCATGACTTTATAGCTTTTTTTCAGGTGGGTGCAGGCAGAATTTTTAAAGTGATTTAGAAATGTGTTAGTTACACTATTCTCTATGAATTGATATTGTGTGAAAGTACAGTGACTCTTTAACACCCACCTATATTGTGCTTAGGGGCACCCCAGAAAAGCACCCCTTTAAAGGAAATATCTCACCAGCAAATGACCTATTGTTTAAATCTAATTTTTTATGTTCAACATATTTTTATTTATTTTTTAATGTTAGTGATTTTTTATTTTACATATTACTATCTATTTAAAAACTTACATTTTTTACACTGGCCACTAGGCTTAACCATAGGTGCCAGGTCTTGGTCTGTACAGATCACTTTTCAGTAGTCATCTCCATATCATTACAGGAAGGATTGAAAGGACAGATATCCCCTTTATATAGATAACACAGATCCTCCATTCACAATAGGCGATATCACAGCTTATCTACTCCCTCTTGACCTCTGCACAGGTCACAGAGCATGCCCAGAAAACTCTCCCATAGAAGTCAACGAGGTCCCCTCCAGAATATGGTGCCCTTGTTGCTGCTGTAAAGCATATCTTTAAATGCTGTTAACAACAGCTCGGGCAATATGGCCGCCCCACTATTAGGTTTTTCTTCCGTTTACGGGCCGTTTTTTGGCGTTCCGTATACAGAACCATTCATCTCCATTGTTCCGCAAAAAAAAATGGAATGTACTCCGTATGCATTCCGCTTCCGTATTTCTGTTCCGTTGAAAGATAGAACATGTCCTATTATTGCCCGCAAATCACGTTTCGTGGCTCCATTCAAGTCAATGGGTCCGCAAAAAAACGGAACACATGTGGAATGTACTCCGTATGTCTTCCGTAACCTTTCCGTTTTTGCAGAACCATCTATTGAAAATTTTATGCCCAGCCCAATTTCTTCTATGTAATTACTGTATACTGTACATGCCATACGGAAAAAGGGAACAGAAACAAAAAACGGATCCGTAAAAAACGGACTGCAAAACACTGAAAAAGGTCGTGTGCAGAAGGCCTTATGTTGAGCAAAAAGTATAAAAAAATCTACAAACACAAAATAAAGAGATAGAAAGGAGGGTATGTAGTCTGGTCACCAGTGGCTTTATTCTGGAGACAGGAGCTTCTTTCCGGTCCTCCGCGGTACCACGTGATCGGCGCTCGGACTTACCGAATCTCACAGCCTCCTACACGTGGTCCTCAAGTCTCTCTATTAGTTTCTGATTTCTCTATTCATTCATTGTCTATGGCAAACGAGCAGCGAGCAGGAAGAGAGACAGGATCCTCATACAGCTGATCTCCGGGGGTGTCGGGTGTCGGACCCCCACCGATCTGATATTGATGACCTGTCCTGAGGATAGGTCATCAATATTAAAAGCCTGAAGAACCCCTTTAAGAACAATGGGTTAATTCACGCGGTAGTTTTTTTTGGCGGCCAGTGAATAACGGACGTCAAAAAATAGAACATGTTCTATCCTGTCCGTTTTCACTGACGGACTGCCACCATACAACTAAATGGGACCTTTTTTAGCGTCCGTTTTTCAAAACGGCATCTGCGAAAAAGTCAGTTAAAAACTGACAGTTTATCCGTTTTTAACAGATGGAGTTTTTTTTCACTGTTGTGTGCATGCAGCCAAAGCCTATCACGAGAACAACAGAGCGTTCATGCTGTCATCCCAATTCTACACCTACTATTATCAGCAGGATTGCCCGTCACATAACACATTGCCCTCACAGCAGCTGTAAACTGACTATGGATTACCTATCTCTATGCTGTAGGAGGTCTGATCATATGTGCTGACTGCTAGAGAAGTACAATAGTTTCTATTAATTTTTAATGCTATAGTACTGCCTAGATAGAAAAACCTTTCTTATGGAAGTGCTGCTTTAAAGGGGTTGTCCATTTAGATACTCTTTTTTTGGTCAGGCTTTTGTTCGTGTCGTTCATTTAAATTATGTTTATTATACATGTAGATTTTGCATATAAAAGCCACGGATTATTTGTGGATACTCTAGTGCAGGCATGCTCAACCTGCGCCCCCCTCTAGATGTTGTAAAACTACAACTCCCACAATGCCCTGCTGTAGGCCGATAGCTGTAGGCTGTTCAGGCATGCTGGGAGTTGTAGTTTTGCAACAGCTGGAGGGCCACAGGTTGAGCGTGCCTGCTCTAGTGCAATACACGCTGGATTCGTGCACTTACCAGCTCGCTGACTGCTCCAGAGTCTGAAAACCTGCAGACCTAATATTCATCACAGCTGAGGATTTCTTCTATGAGCCCAGAACATCGGACCAAAAAGCAACAGGAGATAAAACAACGATATCCACTTCAAGTGATTCTGTGAGGCAGAATATTCTCAGGACGGACCACTCAGATCTGATCCGAAGGGGCAACAACGCTCTCCCAGCGTGTATGTGTATTGCGCGGGTCGGGAGAGCCGGCTGACGCTCAGCTGTTTAAAGTACATGGCCAGCTTTAGGGCTCATGCACATGAACGTATTTTTTGTCTGGGACAGTTCCGTTTTCTTTTTCGGCCTGTCTGCGGAGTCATTCATTTCAATGGGGCCATTGAAATTACTCCGTGTGCATTCCGTATCCATATGTCTGCAAGTCTGTTCCGCAAAAAAATAGAACAATGTCCTATTCTTGTCCATTCAGCGGACAAGGACAGGCATTTTTGCAAAGGATCCGCAAAAAAACGGATGTAACGGATGTAAATGTTTTAGTTATTTATTTTTTTCCCACGTCTCCGTGTTTTGCGGACCACAAAATACATACGGTCGTGTGCATGAGCCCCACTCAGCATTCCTCAAACAGCTGAATAAGGCCCCATTCACACGTCCACAATTCTGTTCGGCATTTTGCGGAACGGAATTGCGGACCCATTTATTTCTATGGGGCCGCATGATGTGCTGCCCGGATACGGAATTGCGGACCCGCACTTCCGGGTCCGCAATTCCGTTCCCGAAATCTAATTTTCTATAAAGTCCCGGCGATGTGCGGTCCGCAAAATGTGGAAAGCACATTGCCGGTGTCCGTGTTTTGCGGATCCGCAAAACACTTACAGACGTGTGAATGGACCCTTAAGGGTCTGTGCTACTTCAGGGTAAGGATGGCTATCCCCCCCCAAAAACCTTAGCCTAGTCTAAGCATTCAACAGGTCTGCTGTGCTATGGAGAGCTGGGGCTTGGCTCTCACATAACAGCCAGCACTTGCTCTAATGGGCTGGATCAGCAGATGCAGCGGTCAATAGTGATGGCAGCATCTAAGTGGTTGAGAGGTAGTGGACTCCTTCTTCACAGAAGAGGAGGCCGTATACATCAGATGAAGCCATTTCTAAAATGTTCTCAGAAAATGGCCAACCCCTTTAATGGCAGATAGGTGCGGATCCCATGGAGCAGTCACGCACGAGCAGCCACAATCCATTCACCGCCATGGGAGTTACAAAAATAGTGCAGTCCCACACAAGTGACTGAAGAGGTGGCCGTCCTTGAGCTGCACTCTCTGGATTTACAGCAATGGGACTTCTGAAAATAGCCGTGCGCGCTTGCTCGGCCATTTTTTCAATTCTCTAATAGCGATGAACAGAGATTACGCCGTGCATGCGTCATCAATATTAAAAGCCTGAAGAACCCCTTTAAGAACAATGGGTTAATTCACGCTGTCGTTTTTTTTGGCGGCCAGTGAATAACGGACGTCAAAAAATAGAACATGTTCTATCCTGTCCGTTTTCACTGACGGACTGCCACCATACAACTGAATGGGACCTTTTTTAGCGTCCGTTTTTCAGAACGGCATCTGCGAAAAAGTCATTTCGGAGGCCCTTTTCTCTAGAAAAGAATTGGTCCCAGAGGTGGGACTCTTACCTGTCACATCCCAGCGATATGCCATTAATGCCGGAGATCAGCCAACCGCAGCCAACCTCTTTACCGACGACTTTGCTTCATTGAGCCCATGAATTTCTCCTGGACTGTAGAATGCAAATACGGTAATTATCAGCCATATCCTGCTGCACTCTAGTGTAAGCTCCTCGTTATACTGTACGCACCAGACCGTCCCAGTGGCGAGCTGCTGCCTGCGCTACATTTTGCAGTGTTCGCTTGTTAGATAAAATGCGCCAATTACAATATTGTATTGTATTAAGGTGAATACTGAATTCTCGCTGGCAGCGTCTCGATTGCCAATTCGGTATCACAGAGAAAGTGATCAATGTGGCGATCAGATCCTGGAGGAAATATATATATATATATACCAGGTGTGGTCATCGACTCCTCCGTGCACTGCAGGGGCCAAGGGCCCCATGTATTAGGGCTAATACACACAAATGTATTGTTCAATTTTCTTTGCGGTCCCTATTCACTTCAAAAACGGAAAAGACTACATGTGCATTCTGTGTCTGTAAGTCCACATGGACGTTCCGGAAAAAAATAGAACATGTCCTATTGTTGTCTGCATTACGGACAAGGATAAGACTGGTCCATTAGGGGCCGGCAGTTCCATTCCACAGACTGCAGAATGCACACGGACTGCAAAACATCCAAGGGTCGCGTGCACGAGCCGTTATCCTCAGGGCTGACCGTAGGTTTGGATGGTTCTCTTTGCAGCGCTTTCTGCTGATGCATCCCCCAAATGTCATATGGTATAAAGTCCAAATAATACTGCAAACAGTTACCTAATACTGCAGTCTGTACACCAGGGCATGAAGGACAACTGCACAGGTCAGCCATGATGATCCCCCGCTAGCCTCCAAACCAGAACATTTCCTTAACCCCTTCACTTTTTTGGGCCTCCCTGCCTTCCAGGAGCCATATTTTTCCGTTCACAGAGTCGTATATGAGGGCTTGGTATTTGCGGTACAAGTTGTACTTTTTAATGACGCCATTTATTATTGCTTATAATACAGTGAGAAGCTGGGGGGGGGGATGCAATTCCAGCATTGTTTATGGGTTGCATATGCTACGGCGTTCCCTAGGCGGTGAAACTAACATGTTCACTTCATTCTGGGGGTCAGTATGATTACAGCAATGCCACATTTTTAGGGCTGATGCACACGTTGTGCTGGCCGTTCTGTGCATTGGGGTCCGCAATGCAGGGCAACATCCGTGTGGCGGCCGCAGACAAATCCAGACCTGTTTAACTTGAATGGGTCTGTGATCTGTCTGCACCGCCAAAAAAATAGTGCATGCACTACTTTTTTGCGGTGCAGAGGCACGGACAGAAAACCCACGGAAGCACTCCATAGTGCCTCCGTTCCGCATCTCCCGGATTGCGGACCCATTGAAGTGAATGGGTCCGCAATCCGTGATGCACGCGCCCGGTGCCTGTGTATTGCAGACCCGCCGTATGCGGGGCGCAATACAACCACGGGCAGCCCACGGTTTTCTTTTCATCAGCATATTCTGACCTCCTTTTTTATATTTACATCTATGGACTTTTTGGCGGGTGAGCTGTATTATTCATTGACACCATTCTGGGTTGTGTATGAATTTTTGATAACATTTTTTGGGGAGGAAAGGTAACAAAAAATTGTCAATCAGGCTTTTTGATTATTTTTTATTTTTTTTTTTTCATTTCATCATTTACCATACAGGATGCATACTTTTATATTTTAATAGTTCGGGCATTTTGGGACGCAGCAATACTAATGATCTTTATTTTTTTATGTTTCTTTTTATTTGTATAATGAGGAAATAGGAATTAGAATTTTAGATATTTTAGTTTTTTTAGAAACTTTTTTTTACATCTATTTTTAGCTCCCCCATAGGGGACTTTAACAAATGATCGTGTGATTGCTTAGAGTAGACCACAGACTGCAGTGAATCACTACATTCCTATCAAAGGCAGGACTTAGAAGGAACTTCACTATGGCAGGCCTCGCAATCGTGTCGTAGGGGAGCTGTTCGGTTATTGGGAGTGCTCCTCATAAATGACCGCTCACATATTGTGGCTGCAAATGCATCTGAGGGGTTAAAAGTCAGTGATGGGAGTTGTCTCCGATCACAGACGCTGCTAATGGGTGTCTGCTGTGTAAAACAGGTCTAAGCAAGTGTCATGTTTAAATATGTGACATCTGTCATACATGTACAGTAGATCCCAGGAAGGAGTTAAAGGGGTATTAAAGTTATGGAATATTGCTGGGATATGGTATCACTTCATGATTGTTTGAGGTCCAACTACTAGGACTTTCACAGCTTGCAGTTCATGAAGGAAGTCACGTGTGGTGAGCTGGCTTGGTGGGCATGTAAGATGTGTGATACCATGTCTGCACACATTTACCTCATTGCTGTCATGGGTAAAAAGGATTGTTGGCTTTTGGGCCAAGGCTGACGGGATTTCTGAAACTGCGCACAACTGTTCTTGTGCTGCTGTGGTGAAAGCGTATGGCGAGTAGACAAATGGGACCATTGTGAATAAGAGACGTGGAAACTGTGGCGCACCACGTGCCATTGATGTGAGAGGTGAACGTCAGTTACAAAGATGTGCGAAGACGGACTACAAAGGAGCAGCTCAGCGCGAAAATGAAGGCGCGGCGAGCACAACAGTTCAGCTAGCCCTACTCTGCATTGGGGTACTGAAGCAGATGGATGGTCAGTGCATCTCTAACAAAGTGTCATTGGCAGAAACCGCTTCAATTTTCAGAATGGGACCTCTGCTGATTGATAAAGGGTTGTCTTCTCCAGTGATTCACGGTTTCTGCTTCATCAAATGGATGGACATTGGCATGTCAGGCAAGGAACATCAGAGAACAAGCACCCTGCGACTATTGCTAGAAGAACAAGCTGGTGGTGGCAGTGTCATCGTCTGGGGAATGTTTTCCTGGCATTCTCTGGGCCTGCTCATCCATGTAGAAGGCGCACTCAACTGACTTGGGTATGAATCTATCTTTGCAGATCACGTACACCCATACATGGCGATTGTCTTCCCTGGGGGTTAGGATGTGGTCTTCAGAAAGACAATGCGTCATGTCACATGCCTAGAAATGCCCAACATTAGTAGGAAGAACATGGCCAAGACTTCCAAGTACTACCCTGGCCCCCTAATTCCCCAGTTACACACAACTGAGCATCTGTGGGACCACCTCAATGGTCATGTTCACTCTATGAATCCTCGTCCACGCACCCTCCAGCGGCTGGGGGATGCACTGCAGTCAGCATGACTCCAGATACCTGTGACAAACTACCAGGACCTTATGGAGTCACCACCAGCCCGTTTAGCTGCTGTCCGTGCTGCACATGGTGGTTAAGGAGTTCACATATCTCGGTTTCACTTTCCATCCTTCTGATCTGTTATTTTTACTGATCCTCTTGCACATTTGGCATCCATTTCCATCAAAGTCCATCTTATTAAAAAAAAATAAAAAAAAAAATCTCAGACGGAAATTGCTCAAACAGATGCCAAATGTGCAACAAGATTGGTTTATTGAAATTTTTACAGGATCCAAATATATATTTTTTTGTTCTTCTGATGGATCAGAAGTACAAAAAAATATGGAGATGTGAACTCTCCCCTTAGGATTCATGCGCCAGCCAAGCCGTATTTCGGGCCGCAAAACCATTCAATCTGGAAGGTCCAGTGCGGAACGGAGTCACGAACCCCACAGAAGCACAGAGCGGGAGTGCATGAGCCCTTACTCTATTATGAGCACCAGCAAGTATCCAGTGCGACTCGGCTGTGTATATATCTTTTAATACCGATTTTTCTACTTTTAATCTTTGGAATTAAATCAGCGTCTGCCAATCACCGGGATGGGATTTGCCATCACGCGCACATCCTGAGCCTTGCCATTCAGCATAGCCTGGTAATTCAGAAGAAGCATGCTTGGCAGGCATGAAACTAAAACTAACTGCACAACGATTATCTGTTTTGTTAATCTAAGTCAATGTGACAATCTTTTTTTCTGGATCCTGTGTGATAGCTGCAGAAATACACGCACAAGCTCCTTACAGCTGAAGTTTTAAGAAAGCGCAGCGGCATTGGTGGATTCTGTGCGCCATCTAGTGGCGGAGAGGTGTACATGACAATTCCATTTAAATTAATTTGGCACCTCTGCTTTTCTGCAAAGGTGATTAGTTACAGATGGTTAACGTGAATGCCACAGGTCAGAGACAATAATGATGAAGCATTTTTCGTTACACTGCATGTTGGGAAGTTGGAGTTTAATCAGCCGATAACTACTTTAAACTTAGAGGCTTTTAAAACTCCGTAGAGTTCTTATGTCCATTAAGGACCGAAATCACACACTGGGAAGATTTACTAATCCTGTTTAAAATGTAGACCAGGGGTCAGCAACCTGCAGCTGTTGCGAAACTACAACTCCCATCATGCCTGGGCATACTACAGCTATCAGGGAATGATGGGAGTTGTAGTTTTGCAACATCTGGAGGGCCATGAGTTTGACATCCATGTGCTACACGGTAGTTTTGGATGTGCATCAGGTTAGGATAGGTCATCAGCATCAGATCTGCATGGGTGCGTCGCCTGGAACCCCTGCCAATCAGCTATTAGAAGAGCGCCGCAGCCTCTTCCTAGGCCAGTGAAATCACCGTACATCGGTCACATGGCCTAGTTGCAGCTCAGTCCCATTCAAGTCAATGGTGTTGAGCTGCAATACCATGTACTACCACTATATGATGTACAGCGCTGTCCTTTGAAAGCCGCCAGGAGCCTGCATTGCTCACTAGAGCTCTGATGAGTGCAGCGGCATCCTGACAGTGTCTGGCACACAGTCGGGCAGAGGGCATCTGTCTCTTAATAAATCACACGCCCACAATAGGGAGATCAAGACTGGTGTATGGATATGTCAGTCTTGATAAATGTCTATCATTTACACCTTCAATGGCTATTGGATGAACGACCTCTTTGGCCAAAAGCTATCCTTCCCCGATACATCCATACAAATTCCTGCCTGGCAGATCATGCATGGGGCGAGGAGTGTAAGGCCTCTTTCACACGGGCAAGGTGAACGCATTGCAGCCGCACTGAATCCGGACCCATTCATTTCTGTGGGGCTGTGCACATGAGCGGTGATTTTCACGCATCACTTGTGCGTTGCATGAAAATCGCAGCATGCTCTATATTGTGCGTTTCACGCAAAGCAGGCCCCATGGAAGTGAATGGGGCTGCGTGAAAATCGCAAGCATCCGAAAATGTGTGGATGCAGTGCGATTTTCACGCATGGTTGCTAGGTGACGATCGGGATGGGGACCCGATTGCCATTTCCCTTATAACCATGTTATAATGGAAAATAATAGCATTCTTAATACAGAATGCTAAGTAAATTAGGGATGGAGGGGTTAAAAAAAAATAAAAATAAATATTAAACTCGCCTTATCCACTTGTTCACGCTACCCGGCTCGTCATCTTTCTTCTTCTTTGATTACCTGGGAGGAAAAGGACCTTTGGTGACGTCATTGCGTTCATCACATGGTCCATCACCATGGTGATATGCCATGTAATGAGCGCAGTGACGTCACCAAAGGTCCTTTTCCTCCCAGGTCATCAAAGAAGAAAGACGACGAGCTGGGCAGCGCGAACAAGTAGATGAGGAGCGTTTATTTATTTTCAACCCCCTCTATCCCTAATTTACTTAGCATTCTGTATTAATAATGCCATTTTCCCTTATAACCATGTTATAAGGGAAAATAACATTTACACAACACTAATCCCAAACCCGAACTTCTTTGAAGTCTGGGTACCAAACATGCCGATTTTTCCTCATGCGCGTGCAAAACGCATTAAAACGCTTTGCACTCACGAGGAAAAATCGCGTATTTTCCATGTGAAAGAGGCCTAAGGGTAAGGGTTAACATGCAGAAGATGCGCAGTAATTTCTGTGCCTTTCTGCACCCAAACAAGCCATTTTTAATAGTGGTTTTTGGTGCGGTTTTGCCTCAGATCTCTATTCTTTAAAAATTCTGAGGGGGCGTGGTCTGCCAGGCATGTGACCGGACGTGAACTCCGGAGCTCCTGCACTACCCCGCACTTTTATCCTGATTATCGCTGCTAAACCGAGAAAGCAGCGCTCAGAACCTCGGCAGTACTGTCGGGAGCGTTTTCCGCCACTTACAGAAACTTTTCAGCGGCTGGCATGTCCAAACGGGGGTCCGGGAAAGGAGCCGGCAAGGCCTCACAAGATGGCGCCGGGAGTGCCACACCGCGGCGCAGGGATCGAGTGGCAGATATGCAGCAGGAGGTCGCAGAGCGGCTGAGCCAATTTGCTCATACACCGGAGCTTCTCAGAGAGAACTGCGCCTCCGACACTGTGCACAGTGAGTCCTCCCTGACTGGAGTGGGGCGGGAGTCCGAGGGGGAAGGATCTGAGGAGGTGATGGGCTTGAATCAGCATCCTAACAGGTTCGCCGCCATCCAGGACCAAGATGGAGCTGGGGATTCTGACACACTGTATTCGGATGTGGAAGAGCCTACTATAAAGAACGTTCTCCAGGCCCTTACTAAGTGGGGCAAATCACTTACCATCCAGGTGGGGGCTATCAAGGAGGACATCTCAATTGTTAGACATGATATCAGGAAGCTGGCTGATCGCACAACGTCCCTGGAAGACCGCATGGGAGATATGGAGGATGAGGTGCACCCACTTAAAAGAGAAACTGCAGAACACTCCCGCAGGCTGGACATTATCTCTGCCAAACAAGACGACATGGAAAATCGACTGAGGCGTAATAATGTGCGCTTAGTGGGTGTGCCTGAAAAGGTAGAAGGCCCGAATCCCACTGAATACTTTGAAAAATGGATTAAAGATCAGCTTGGAGAGGGCGTACTATCTCCTTTATTTGCCATAGAACAGGCACACAGAGTTCCGTCGCGACCATTACCACCAGGGGCGCCACCAAGACCCGTCCTGATGAAAGTACTACACTACAAGGATAGAGATTCAATTCTACGCAAGGCCAGGGATTTGCCTGATCTCTCTATAGATGGTCGCAGAGTCTCGTTTTTTTCCCCGATTTCTCCATGGAGGTCCAGAAAAGGCGTGCCCGCTTCCTGGATGTAAAGCGACGACTGCGGGTGCTTGGAGCATCGTACTCAATGCTGTATCCGGCGAAGCTCAGGATAGTGGCTCTTGGAACCACAAGCTTCTTTGAAGACCCGAAAGAGGCATCCAGATGGCTAGACCAACATGAGCGACAGATCCGGGCGGAAGGGAATCAAGGCGATTGAGAGGTCCACCTGGAAGAAGGGACATTGCACCCTCTGGAGGGTGAATATGTTCTGTGCAGCAATGCAGCGTTAACTATTGCTGAGTGTTGATATCCATTCTGTATGTCATTTATGGTTCAGTAAGAGGTTCAGCTGATTATGTGCAATATTAGGCTGATGAGCGTTACTACCAATGCATGCATATATTTTTTCTCACCTATAATTGGGGTTAGTGCAGGAAGACACCCAGTTTTATACGTTTCAGTTACTTGACAAGTTGTGACTGTACCTGGCGTTATACAGAAGCTTTGGACTTCGCCGGGTAACAAGGGGTTGGGAGGCCAGCTCTGCTGATAGATTTTAGGTTTTCCCACGGGCCTTAATATTAAGGTGTATTTGTGGGGTCTGTCAGGAGGCGAGACTTCCAGGGTTAGTTAAGTAATGAGGGAGGGGTTGTTCAGGGATGGGGCGAGTAGGGGGGGAGTTAGGGAGGGGGGGTCCTAGGTCCGTAGGAGCGATCCAGGGGGGACAGATGCTGAGGGACTGTGATTTATAGTATCCGATACATGTGCGGGTTTTCATATTTGATTATGGCTAATCCAGTGAAGTTCCTGAGTTGGAACGTTAGAGGGGTCAAAGATGCCATCAAAAGGAAAGCAGTAATGGAAATAGTAAAGGTACATCATCCTATAATCTGCTGTCTACAGGAGACGCACCTTCTTCCGGAGCAATCCCACTTGCTATCTCCTAGATGGGCGTCTCAGTGTTATCATTCTACTTACTCCTTATATGCAAGGGGGGTAAGTATTTTGATACATAGACAGCTGAGTTATAGTTGCATAGAGAAGAGGATTGATCCGAATGGGGGCTATGTCTTCTTATATGGAAAACTCTGTGGGGTATACAGGTCCTTTTCAAAAAATTAGCATATTGTGATAAAGTTCATTATTTTCTGTAATGTACTGATAAACATTAGACTTTCATATATTTTAGATTCATTACACACCAACTGAAGTAGTTCAAGCCTTTTATTGTTTTAATATTGATGATTTTGGCATACAGCTCATGAAAACCCAAAATTCCTATCTCAAAAAATTAGCATATCATGAAAAGGTTCTCTAAACGAGCTATTAACCTAATCATCTGAATCAACTAATTAACTCTAAACACCTGCAAAAGATTCCTGAGGCTTTTAAAAACTCCCAGCCTGGTTCATTACTCAAAACCGCAATCATGGGTAAGACTGCCGACCTGACTGCTGTCCAGAAGGCCATCATTGACACCCTCAAGCAAGAGGGTAAGACACAGAAAGAAATTTCTGAACGAATAGGCTGTTCCCAGAGTGCTGTATCAAGGCACCTCAGTGGGAAGTCTGTGGGAAGGAAAAAGTGTGGCAGAAAACGCTGCACAACGAGAAGAGGTGACCGGACCCTGAGGAAGATTGTGGAGAAGGACCGATTCCAGACCTTGGGGGACCTGCGGAAGCAGTGGACTGAGTCTGGAGTAGAAACATCCAGAGCCACCGTGTACAGGCGTGTGCAGGAAATGGGCTACAGGTGCCGCATTCCCCAGGTCAAGCCACTTTTGAACCAGAAACAGCGGCAGAAGCGCCTGACCTGGGCTACAGAGAAGCAGCACTGGACTGTTGCATGTCATTCGGAAATCAAGGTGCCAGAGTCTGGAGGAAGACTGGGGAGAGGGAAATGCCAAAATGCCTGAAGTCCAGTGTCAAGTACCCACAGTCAGTGATGGTCTGGGGTGCCATGTCAGCTGCTGGTGTTGGTCCACTGTGTTTTATCAAGGGCAGGGTCAATGCAGCTAGCTATCAGGAGATTTTGGAGCACTTCATGCTTCCATCTGCTGAAAAGCTTTATGGAGATGAAGATTTCATTTTTCAGCACGACCTGGCACCTGCTCACAGTGCCAAAACCACTGGTAAATGGTTTACTGACCATGGTATTACTGTGCTCAATTGGCCTGCCAACTCTCCTGACCTGAACCCCATAGAGAATCTGTGGGATATTGGGAAGAGAAAGTTGAGAGACGCAAGACCCAACACTCTGGATGAGCTTAAGGCCGCTATCGAAGCATCCTGGGCCTCCATAACACCTCAGCAGTGCCACAGGCTGATTGCCTCCATGCCACGCCGCATTGAAGCAGTCATTTCTGCAAAAGGATTCCCGACCAAGTATTGAGTGCATAACTGAACATAATTATTTGAAGGTTGACTTTTTTTGTATTAAAAACACTTTTCTTTTATTGGTCGGATGAAATATGCTAATTTTTTGAGATAGGAGATTTGGGTTTTCATGAGCTGTATGCCAAAATCATCAATATTAAAACAATAAAAGGCTTGAACTACTTCAGTTGGTGTGTAATGAATCTAAAATATATGAAAGTCTAATGTTTATCAGTACATTACAGAAAATAATGAACTTTATCACATTATGCTAATTTTTTGAAAAGGACCTGTATATACCACCACCATATTCCCCGACTGTCCTTAAGAAGCTGATAGCCTTTTTGTCAGACTATCCTGATGTACCTACGCTGATTTTGGGGGACTTTAATAACGTGATCTGTACTGAATGGGATAGGCTGCTGACCTCTGAGGTTCAATCGAGGGGGCAGCTTACACCATTTGGGAGACTTCTGGAGGAAGCATCATTGTTGGATTTCTGGAGGCTGCGCAACCCCTCTGTACGGCAATATTCTTGCTGTTCTAGTACTTATCAGACGCTGTCGAGAATAGACCTAGCACTGGGGAATGAAGCGATGGGGTGCCGTATCTGTGACATTGAATATTTACCTAGGAGACTTTCTGATCACTCCCCCATTTTGGTATCTGCTAACTTCCTTCCCCCTTTGAGTAATGGGAGGCCATTGTGGAAGTTTAATCCGTTCTGGTTGTCAGTGATACCTACGGTTTCGAACGTTGGGGCGGCGTTGACAGAATTTTTTACCATTAATCTCACGGGAACATCTTCACTGATAGTGTGGGATACCATGAAGGCGTTTTTAAGGGGAGTATTGATTGCGGAGGTCAATAAAAAGCGGAACGAGTCTCGAATAACAATTAAGAATTTAGAGCGTTTATTGGTGGATGCGGAAACCCAGTATGTTAGGCAACCCACGGAGTTACACAGAGAACAGTGGCAGGAAGCGCAAAGTAAACTTATGATAAGATTCTTCTCAGGGCGAAGAACAAACGTTTCTTCCAGAAACAATCATTCTATGAAGAAGGGGAACGAACGGGTAGATTGCCGTCACTACTCTCCAAAGCACAACAGCCCTCTGCATATGTCGCTGCTCTTTGCGATACTGAGGGGACTGTTTGTACTGCTCAGGACAGGGTGGTGGAAATAATGCATGAATTTTATGAGTCCAAAACAGATGCAGGTGAGTCAGAGATTGTAGGTTTTCTAGATGGGGTACAGCTCCCCAAGTTAGGGGCTGATCAAGTGTCAGTTTTAGACGGACCCATTACAATTGCAGAGCTGGAACTAGCCCTGAGCGAGATGTCAAGTACTAAGGCCCCAGGGAGTGATGGATTACCTGCGGAAGTATTTAAAACATTTGCCCCTGTTTTGCTCCCCCAATTGCTGGAAGTGTTCAAGGAGGCGCAGCGTCAGGGGGGTTTGCCTCTTAGCATGAATGAGGCTATTATCGTCGTCATCCCTAAACCGGGCAAAGACCCTCTGCTAGCTGAATCATATCGGCCTATTTCATTATTGCAGGTCGATGTGAAACTATTAGCTAAAGTGTTAGCAATTAGGCTCAATACTGTGATCACGACCAGTGCAGTTTCTAGGTAAAATTTCTCTCAGGGCGAGTGTCAAAAAAACTCCAGCGGGGTAATATAACTAAGGGGTATCAGGGATGGGTACATTATTATACAGGGCATGGGCAGGGTAATATAACTCAGCTCAGGACTAGGCCTATCAGACATTATACAGTTATAATGACATCCACAGCAGCCTCCATTCTAAATAATGTCCATAGTGATCCTTATTAAAAATAATGTCCCCCACAGTGACAGTGGCCCCCATTTTCATGTCTCCCACAGTGGCCCCCATTGTAATTAATTCCCCCCATTGTAATAACCCCCATCCCCCCATTGTAATTAATTCCCCCCATTGTAATAACCCCCATCCCCCCATTGTAATTAATGCCCCCCCAGACCATCACTCGCCTCACAGCAGGCATCAGCACTGCTCAGGGGCTCAGGGCGGGCAGTAACAGGCAGGCAGTGCGGCGCTCACTCACTCACTGTATGTCACGCGCCTGCGCCGCCTAGTGGGAGGATCAGGCGCGTGACGTCAGTAAGTCTGGCCAGGGCCGGTGCAAGGATTTTTGCCGCCCTAGGCAAGATAAAAATTGGCACCCCCGCCCCCCCCTTATCAGATCCGGAATTGCGGACCCGGATTCGCAATTCCGAACCTGAAAAAAAATAGTACATGTCCTATTCTTGTCCCCAATAACGGACAAGAATAGGCATATTCTCTTAGTGCCGGCAATGTGCGGTCCGCAAAATGTAGTATTAATAACTAAACAATTAAATAATACACATATTGCATTGTCTACTTACCACCAGGACAATTAGATGATCTGGTCTCTGGCTGCAGTCTGGCTCTGCGGACTCCCTTGTCACTCTCTTCTCCCCCCCCCTCCCCCCCCCTCCCCCCCCTCCCCCTTGTCACTCTCTTCTCCCCCCCCCCCTCCCCCTTGTCACTCTCTTCTCCCCCCCCCCTCCCCCTTGTCACTCTCTTCTCCCCCCCCCCCTCCCCCTTGTCACTCTCTTCTCCCCCCCCCCCCCTCCCCCTTGTCACTCTCTTCTCTCCCCCCCCCCCTCCCCCTTGTCACTCTCTTCTCCCCCCCCCCTCCCCCTTGTCACTCTCTTCTCCCCCCCCCCCTCCCCCTTGTCACTCTCTTCTCTCCCCCCCCCCCCTCCCCCTTGTCACTCTCTTCTCCCCCCCCCCTCCCCCTTGTCACTCTCTTCTCCCCCCCCCCCTCCCCCTTGTCACTCTCTTCTCCCCCCCCCCCCTCCCCCTTGTCACTCTCTTCTCCCCCCCCCCCCTCCCCCTTGTCACTCTCTTCTCCCCCCCCCCCTCCCCCTTGTCACTCTTCTCCCCCCCCCCTCCCCCTTGTCACTCTTCTCCCCCCCCCTCCCCCTTGTCACTCTTCTCCCCCCCCCCCCGTCACTCTTCTCTCCCCCCTTGTCACTCTCATTACTACTCCCCCCCCTCCTTGTCACTCTCATTCTACTCCCCCCCCCCCTCCCTTGTCACTCTCATTCTACTCCCCCCCCCCTCCCTTGTACTCTCATTCTACTCCCCCCCCCTCCCTTGTCACTCTCATTCTACTCCCCCCCCCCCCTCCCTTGTCACTCTCATTCTACTACTCCCCCCCTCCCTTGTCACTCTCATTCTACTACTCCCCCCCCTCCCTTGTCACTCTCATTCTACTACTCCCCCCCCTCCCTTGTCACTCTCATTCTACTACTCCCCCCCCCCCTCCCTTGTCACTCTCATTCTACTTACTCCCCCCCCCCTCCCTTGTCACTCTCATTCTACTCCCCCCCCTCCCTTGTCACTCTCATTCTACTACTCCCCCCCCCCCTCCCTTGTCACTCTCATTCTACTACTCCCCCCCCCTCCCTTGTCACTCTCATTCTACTACTCCCCCCCCCCTCCCTTGTCACTCTCATTCTACTACTCCCCCCCCTCCCTTGTCACTCTCATTCTACTACTCCCCCCCCCCCTCCCTTGTCACTCTCATTCTACTACTCCCCCCCCCCTCCCTTGTCACTCTCATTCTACTACTCCCCCCCTCTTGTCACTCTCATTCTACTACTCCCCCCCTCTTGTCACTCTCATTCTACTACTCCCCCCTGTCAATGTTGTCACCTCTAATGTAGCGTGGCCGAGCTCTGTTCGCTCCGCGGTACAGGAGCTTTTGTTTCCTGTACCCGGCTGACAGGAAGTGCTCACTTAGTGTGCACTTCCTTTCAGTCCGGCCGGGTACAAGAAACAAATGCTCCTGTACCCCGGGCCGGACCGAACAGAGCTCGGCCACGCTACACTAACAACTCAGCAGTCTGCAGCGCAGGCAGGCTGCGCAGCACTGAGCCGGCCGCTCAGGAGGCTCAGCATGAGGGGCGCCGCCGGCCGGCCGCCCGATCCTTTAACGAATTTTTTATTTTTTTACCTCAAGGGCGCCCCCTGCTTCTGACAGCGCCCCGGGTGGCCGCCCGTCCCGCCCGCCCCTAGAAACGGCCCTAATCACGACACTAATACATACGGATCAGGCTGGCTTCATGCCCAATATGTCTACAGCTGTTAATATTAGACGCCTTTTCTTAAATATTCAAGCGGGCCGATTCCATGGGTTGAATGCGGCGGTCTCGTCGCTAGACGCGGCCAAGGCGTTTGACAGTGTGGAATGGGGGTACCTGTGGGCCTGTCTTTATCCAATGGATCAAGCTTTTATATAAAGCCCCCACTGCTAGGATTAGAGTTAATGGAGCCCTTTCAGCTACACAGGGGAACGAGGCAGGGGTGTCCTCTATCACCCTTACTTTTTGCAATAGCAATTGAGCCGTTGGCAGCAGCACTGAGGGAAGCGCGCGAGGTTCAAGGTTTTAGATATGGGGGGATAACTGAAAAGGTAGCCCTCTATGCTGATGATATGCTTTTATTCCTTGATGACTGGAGCTCCTCCCTTCCGGCAGCTATGAGTATCATTAATGGGTTTAGTAGACTATCGGGTCTGTGTGTTAACTGGTCCAAGTCTGTACTTATGACGCTTTCGGATGCTGAAGGGCAAGGTCACTGTTCAACAGAGGGCTTGCAAATGGTCAGGTCCTTTAAGTATCTAGGTGTCCAGGTCACCATTGATGTGGTGGACTATGAAAAGCTGAATTTGACTCCTCAGAGATTTCGGCAGAAGGTGCAGACTTGGACCAAGTTACCACTTTCAGTAATAGGAAGAGTTAATCTTATAAAAATGATTTTGATGCCACAGCTCCTATATATGCTACACAATGCACCTATCTGGGTTCCTACCCGATTTTTTGTCACGGTTAATGCCATCTTCCGGGACCTGATCTGGAAGGGGGGAGTTCCACGTATTAAACTGGCCACACAGTGTAGACCAAAAACGGATGGAGGACTCGGAGTTCCGGATCCGTGGATTTATTATTTAGCTGCCCAACTTCAACAATTACGGGGATGGGGGATGGAATTAATACAGCAGGACGAATAGCGCGACATTATGTTAAGGGCAAGAATCTAATGACGGCACTGGAGGATGGATCACTGGATAAGGTGGAAAATGACATCCCGCTGTTTCGGGTGGTTCATAAAGTCTGGTGGAAGGGTAGAGCAATAGCTGGGGTTCAGGGTTACACCAGGTTCACTGCAATTTGGCCTAATCTTATGTATATGGAGCTACACAAAGTGTCTGATGTTCAGATCTGGGGACGGTACGGACTCACCTGCATGCATCAACTATATGAGGGGGATACCCTGAAAGAATATGCTCAGTTACAAAGGGAATTTCAGCTCTCACACTCCATTTTATTTATACTTGCAGATACGGCACGCTATTCGCGTCCAGGATGCGACAGAGGGATGACTACTTTGTTTGTCTTATAAAATGCTTTAAAAACCTCAATAAAAATAATCTGATTTAAAAAAAAAATCCGAAGTTAAAACCACAAGCACATAACTGACATGCTGCAGATTTAGAAAATCCGCACAGAAAAAAAATCCTCAAAGTGTACATGAGGTGGGACCTGAACCTGACATTGATGGCCTATCCTAGCGATGGGCTGAGACACTGGGGGCATATCACCTATACTTAGAACAGAGCCCACAAAGTCCTGGAGGGCGCACCGCACATGTGCAGCCACCTTCTTCAAATTCCTATGGGAGCGCCGAAAATAGTCGAGCGGCACACTTGTCTATTTTCAGAAGTCTCATTGAAGTGGATAGGAGGAACACTGCACAAGCACAACCACCGATCTATTCATTTCTATGGGGCTGACCGAAATGGTTGAGCTTGTGCTCAGCTATATTGAGCGCTCCCCATAGTAATGAATGAAGGGCGGCCACGCATGCACCCTCTGGGACTTTGCAGACTCCATTGTGAGAATAGGTGGGACCTGCACCTATCAGATATTGAGGGCATATCCTAGTGATATGCCCCCAATGTCTGAGATGGAAATACCCCTTTAAGATTTGTCTAGAACCGTAATATAGACCAGGGATGCCCAACCTGCAGCCCTCCAGCTGTAACAGAACTACAACTCCCAGCATACCTGGCCAGCCTACAGCTATTAGGGCATGCTGGGAGTTTTGCAACAGCTTAGAGGGCTGCATGTTGCACATCCCTGTCATAGACTATCATGCAGTATACATTATACCTTACAAAATCCCAAATGAATTGAAGGGAAAATTTTAAAACTGAAGGAGGGGTAATAAAAAAAACGCAAGAGACAAGTCAAATGGTTAGCAAAATTTTAAAAAAAAATTACAAGTCACTTATTTTCATAAATTCTAAAATATCTTAAACAAAAAGCCAAAAAAGATATAAAAAAAAAACACAAGGCTTGTGTAGTGTGCAGGAAAGTGCACACATTGTGCAAAACATGGTTACATGATAAACATTACAAAATATGAAAGTGCAAAAAACACAACAATAAAAAATGTGCGATAAAGGTGCTCTAATAATCTGCAACCCAGCCAGTCTGACAGAGGTGAACTAGACACTGGGTGACGGGTGTAACGTCGATGCAGTGACCGGCACTACTATAAAATAACATGGAAGACAATCATGGACATTCATATTAAAGTGGCAAATGCACTCAATACAACTGTGGATATAAAAACATAAAAACGACAATCTTCAGTATAAAAAGGTGACTAGTCAAAGATGTACCCTGGAAGACAAAAATAACAGGATTATTTTTGCAAACATCTAGGTAAAAGCAAATTACAGTATACACATAGCACAGTATTAAATTCTATGTATAATAAAAAATAAATAAAGTTACAGTACAAAAGAGTGATGCTAAATATTTTCTCTAATTACATATCATGCTTCTAATCGCAGCAATGACTGGTTGCACTCCTTGTAGCTATGCACTAAAAATCCGAGCGGCTCCAGTATTGCAGACACAGCTGTAGAATGGCATTACTGTACATCCTACAGATCTGGCTCCGGCAATGGAGACAAAAGCCTAGTAGAGAAGCAGCAATTCCTTCTGCATGGATAGGAGCAGCAGGCAGCGCTGCCCATCTGTGCTGCAACTAAGCAAAATCTGCTACACTATGTGGATAGAATAAAAAAAGATGGTGTAATCAATTCTGTAACTGGAGGTTCACTTCCATGTCACCACTGAAAGGAGTTTGCTGGCCATGGACCCGAAATTTCAAGTGTTTTGTTCACCAAGCCACTTAGTCATCACTTGTGCCTTGTGACATGGTGCTCCATCGTGCTGGAAAAAGCATTGTTCATCACCAAATTGCTCCTGGACCATTGGGAGAAGATGCTGTTGGAGGATGTTTTAAACCCATTCTTTCTTCATGGCAGTACTCTTAGTCAAAATCTTGGATGAGAAGCAACATGATCGGTCCCAGGATGCTTTACGGTTAGCATGCAGGGAGGCGAAGGCTTTTCGAGTATGGCCTGGTGTCAAGAAGAGAAGCAAAGAAGCCACTTCTCTCCAAGAAAAAACATCTGCAGAGAAATGGGGTAAAGTTATTTTTTATGATGAAGGCCCCATTGAAATGTTGGGTCCATGGCCAGGAAATGCCCCATATCTCAATCCCATTGAAAACCTGTGGTCAATCCTCAAAAAGGAGGTGGACAAACAAAAAACATTGAAGCACCAAACTGTAAAAACCAAAATTAGTATTAGTCTCAAAACTTTTGGCCAGGACTGTACAGTACTTTGTTGCAGAATTTAGTCGTGAATTCACTGAAATTCAAATCCATGTGGACTTTTTACATTTTGGGGTCATGACATTTTTTTATTTTCCTCCAGATCCCAAAAGCCCATTTGACCCGAGTTTTATTTTAGCCTATCTTTATTTTCTTTTGTTAGAGCTGAACAGCAGGCACTTACCCAATTCATTCAGTATGTGCATGGCCACCATTTCTTTAGCTTGCTGGTACTTCTCTGTGGGTATGAGCTGGTCTCCAAGCAGCCAGGAATATCCAGTAAAGGGCACACCATGCTTCGGGATCAAGACCAAGTACCAAAACCTCAGCCACCCGCAAGTACCAAGGCTCAGGAACTTTATTTTGTACAGTGGCTGACCCAGCTTCACCTTCTCACAGAGGAGGTCAAGACACTGGATGGCACTGGGTGCCACGGTCTTCTGACTGATGGTATTTTCTTGTACTTTCTGAGGAAGGTATAAATTAGGCTTTGCCAGGGTGCCAGCCTGTGCCTTTTGCTTTAGGGAATGCGGAAGCCAGTCTACGGTGAAAGGACAGCCGTACAGAACCTGGACACCTGTTGAAAGGCAACAAGTCCATTATATACATAAACCATCAATGCATGGGTACAAATCTAGGCTACAAGCAGGTCTTCCAGGAGGGGTTGAGGCGGAGGACAGTATCAAGAAGGGTGATTACACATTGCTCATCTGAGGTGCATGGCCAGCTTTATACTTGGCACAGGACACAAGTGGTCTTGGCCTCCTCAGCACAAAACATTTTGGACAAACTACTGTAACTTGTAATACAGTAGTTACTAAAGACAACATGTCTGAAGAGGTGACTGGTCCTCTTTAATGCACAATGTATATTAGAAAGTTGTGCAACCATTTGTTGAAACTGAAATGTCCCTTTGAAGGCATGAAAAATAAAAAGGTTGTGGGGAGCACTGAGCTACAAAAACGAATCTAGGACTAAAGAAACACACAAACCTTCACAAAGGCTTTTCTTTGCCAGGGCGGCCGCCCTGTGGGAGTTGTACTTCACAATTGCTAGATTTTTTGCATCAGATGAAGGGCTGGCATACAGAGAAACTGAACATACGCCCATCGTCATTTTCCCCAGTATACCCTCTAGGGTAGCTTTAGTGAGAAATCCCAGCAGGCCATCCAGCGCAAGTTCACTTTTCTCTGTGCTTCTGCAGACCAATATTTTAAAACCCGGCTTTATTTCAAAACCACAGAGCTGATCAATGGCTTGCTCTGCCATCCGTCTCGTGCAATATCGGGCATATGCAAAGCCACGGTTTAACCCACTAAATGTCATCATGAGACGAAACTCATACAGTTTCCCGACTGATTGGAAAAGAGGGATCAGTAGGTCTTCATACACTTCCTGTGGAAGATTGCCGATAAAAATTTCAGAGCCAAGTGGAGGGGCCTCTCCAAACCAACCTGCACCAAAAAGAAAATTAAAGAAATCAGTTATCACACTTTAAAGGGAACCCGTCATGTGGATATTTGATTATAATCTAACTAATTATATACAATCATTAACTACTAAAAAGTGCCTTAGATGTATTCACTTACTGGTGTGACAGATGGTTACCTCATAATATACACACAAAGATGCCGCATGCTAATGAGCTGATTTGAGTCCAGCGTGATGTCATCGAGTCCAGCGTATATTTAATTCAGAGCTATAGCCACTCCCCTGCCCACCTGCTGCTGATTCATATGGAAAATAACGGTCATTCAGCAGCAGGTGGGTCGGGGAGATCCAGGAGCTCATGAATATTCATGACTCATCATTATCAGCTGGAGCTTTTCAATACAAGATGTTGGCAGATTGACTGGGTCAATTAAAGAAAGTGACCCAGCATTTTGAAGAGAATCAGTCACTTATGTTGCCCTTAGTTAGGACACCATAAAACTGGTGACCGGTTCCCTTTAAGGTCCTCTTACAGACTTCACAGTAGTTCTAGACCACCAAGTGAAAGGGGGTATCCCAAGGTAAAGAGCCATCCTATAGGACGGGGATAAGTATCTGTTTGGTGTTGGGACCACTGTCTAGTCAAATTATTTTTCTCATTTAATCATGTTTTCCGCTGCTGAGACTACCAGTTAGCAGCAAACTACTGTCGTGCTAGGTGTTCCAGAGCCATAGATGAAGGTCCCTCAATGATATCACGGGTAGAATTTCTAATTTAAAGTGGTTTTCCGAGAGGTTTTTACTGATGACCTATCCTCTGTACAGGTCATCAGTATCTGATCAGTGGAAGTCTGACACCTGGGGCCCCTGCTGATCAGCTGTTAGAGAAGGCACGCAGTCTTCCCTAGGTCATGTGACATCACGTTCATTGGTCACATGGCCTAGGTGCAGCTCAGCCTCTATGAAATGTTGCTGGTTGGTGAGCCGAGAGAAGGCCACGGCCATACTGCGAGTGCCGATGCAGTCTCAAACAGCTGATCTGTGGAGGTCTCGGGTGTCAGAACTAGGGATCGACCGATTATCGGCTTTACCGATATTATCGGCCGATATTTAGGATTTTGAACATTATTGTTATCGGCATCTATTTTGGCGATATTCCGATAACGTATGGGGAACACTGATCACGCTGCTGTCAGCGCTCTCCGTGTTCCCTCAGCAGCACAGGGGAGAAGGAAGCAGTGTCTCCTCCCCCTGTGCTGCCGCCACTGCCTTTGAGAGAAGGGAGGAGAAGAGAAAAGGGGCTGTGGCCACTGCGCCACCAATGAAGATAACTCATCAATTCATATACAGGAGGCGGGAGCTGGCTACAGAATGACATAGCCGGCTACCGACCTCTATGACAAGTAGCTGCGATTGTTAACCCCTCAGGTGCCGCACCTGAGGTGTTAACTGCCACGGATCGCAGCTACCGCTCATAGAGGTCGGGGGTCGGCTATGTGATTCTGCAGCCAGCTCCCGCCTCCTGTATATGAATTGATGAGTTATCTTCATTGGTGGCGCAGTGTGCCCCCCACCCCAATATTAATCATTGGTGGCGCAGTGTGCCTGCCCCCCCCCCCCAGTATTAATCATTGGTGGCAGTGGCCACAGGGTCCCCTCTCCCCAACTCCTCAGCGACAGTTCCGATCGGAGCCCCAGCAGTGTAATGCTGGGGCTCCGATCGGTTACCATGGCAGCCAGGACGCTATTGAAGCCCTTGCTGCTGTGTGCACAGAGCACAGGGCAGCAGGGACAGTGTAAGGTCCTATTCACCCTGATAGAGATCTATCAGGGTGAATAGGACAAGGGTTCTAGTCCTTAAGGGGGCTAATGGTTAGTAAAAATATATATATATATATATATATATGAAAATGAAAATTCACAGAATATCGGTATAAGTTATCAGCTATCGGCCTAAAAGTTCACAGATTATCGGTATCGGCCCTAAAAAATCTATATTGGTCGATCCCTAGTCAGAACCCCACTGATCATATCCTGATGACCTTCACCAGCGATGGTAGGAAGGCTCTTCCCCGTCGTGGCCTGCTATTGGTTGCCCCCAGACACTCCCACCGCGGCACCCAATGTTCTCATCCGCGACACAGGTGCCGGTGGGGCAAGTATGACCTGGGCATTTTGGGGGGCATTATAGGGATTGGATAACACCTTTAATATTGATTATCTATTCTCAGGAGAGCTCCCACACCCTGCATCCCAACCAACCAGCTGTTGCAGAGTAGCTCCAATGAAGGGAATGCAAAGATTCCTCCATTGTGTAGTGGACAAGGTAAGTAACCACATTCGCCATCAACATAACAGTTAGGGCAATCACCACAGTTAGGGCATCCCTCACTTTACACATGGTACCGGTCGCACAGGGTGTAGGTGTTCATGAGAGCTCAACAACTATGGCCAGTCATTCGGTACTGCTGCACGAGACGTACACGCAGAGCTGAGCATGGAAGTTGCAGCATAATCTCATTTTTAAGGCCTTTTGCACACGACCGTAAGTATTTTGCAGTCCACAAACCACGAATCTGCATAATATGGATGTGGTCCATGTGCCATCCACATTTTTTTTGAAGATGCATTGACTCCAATGGGTCTTTATTTTGTGGATAAGTAAAGGACGTGCTTTCAGCATCCTTGCTTGCCACCAAAACAACCTGATTCTAGTGAATGGAACTGAAAACCTGCCATGTACTATACTATGACCCTCTACGCCTCGTCACTTTACCAAAAGGGGGCCGAGCTCATTCATCATTATTTACACCAGAAAGTTGGCATAAAGAATGACTGAAATCTATGCTAGCTACAAGCTGACCCAGATTTCGATCTAGGTGCCTCAGCACAAATTAAGCGCATCCAACGGGGGATATTAAAACCGATGTACAAACGCCAGTCTTAATAAACAACCCACTGAGTGTCTTCCCACTGCTATTTTCCCCTATAGAGGAGATATCAAAACACCTAAAAAAAAAATGGATTTTTTGTACTCACCGTAAAATCCTTTTCTCGTAGTAGGCATTGGGGGACACAGCACCATGGGTATATGCCCAGCTGCCACTAGGAGGCTGACACTAGAAACAAAAAAGTGTTGGCTCCACCCAGGTGGGCTATACCCCTCTGCTAGAGCCAGAACAACTCAGTCAGTACCAAAAGCAGTAGGAACGCCACACCTGAACCAAAAAGAAACGGAGTGCCAACAAGTCTTGAACTGGGGAACCCGACAACCACAAGCAAACGCCGGAACCACGAACAAGAACAAATGCTCCAAAGAAAGGGAGGGATCTGTGTCCCCCAATGCCTACTACGAGAAAAGGATTTTACGGTGAGTACAAAAAATCCATTTTTCTCGTGCGTGGCATTGGGGGACACAGCACCATGGGACGTCCCAAAGCAGTCCCTGAGGGAGGGAAGAAGATCGCCAGACGGCAACCTAAAGCACCGCTGCCTGCAGAACCTTACGCCCCAGGCTGGCATCAGCAGAAGCCAGGGAATGAATGTGGTAGAATTTAGCAAAAGTGTGAACTGACGCCCAGGTGGCGGCCCGGCAAAGCTGGGCAGCCGAAGCCTGATGACGCACCGCCCAGGAAGCTCCGACTGCCCTAGTCGAATGAGCGGTCAACCTGGAAGGGGGAGCGCGACCCTTCGCGGCGTAGGCCTCCTTGACAGCCGACCGAACCCAGCGAGAGATGGTGGCCTTGGAGGCAGGCAAACCTTTACGAGGACCCGCCGGAACCAGGAAAAGAGAATCCGAACGACGGAAGGGTTCCGTGAGGCGAAGGTACCAGCGGAGGGCCCGAACAACATCCAGGCAATGGAGAGACTTCTCCCGAGGGTGAGAAGGATTAGGGCAGAAGGAAGGAAGGATAATCTCCTCATTGATGTGAAACGGGGTGACAACCTTAGGGAGAAAAGAAGGAACGGGACGCAAAACGACCTTGTCCCGATGGAACACCAGAAAAGGCGACCGGCAGGAAAGCGCCGCCAGTTCGGAAACCCGACGGATAGAGGTGATAGCCACAAGGAAGGCAACCTTAAATGACACAAACGACAGAGAGATGTCTGCCAAGGGCTCAAAAGGAGAGGACTGAAGAGCATCAAGAACAAGATTCAGGTCCCACGGCTCCACCGGAGGACGAAAAGGAGGGGCTCGGCGCGCGACACCCTGCAGAAAAGTCTTAACCTGAGCCCGCGCGGCCACAGAACGTTGAAAAAGGACCGAAAGGGCAGAAATCTGCCCCCTGAGAGAAGCCAGGCGAAGCCCCTTATCAAAACCAGCCTGAAGAAAGGCCAGAATATTAGGGACCGAAAAAAGGAGAGGACGAGAACGTGCGGACTCGCACCAAGCAAAATACGCCCTCCAGGTCCGATAGTAAATACGGGCCGACTGGGGCTTCCGAGCGCGAAGCATCGTCTGAACGACAGAGTCCGAGAGACCACGGGCCTTCAGGATCGCGGTCTCAACAGCCACGCCGTCAAACGAAGCTGCGGTAAATTCGGGTGGAACAGAGGGCCCTGCGAAAGGAGATCGCGACGCAGGGGAAGACGCCATGGAACGTCGGCGAGCAGGAACACGAGATCTGCGTACCACGCCCTGCGGGGCCAATCTGGGGCCACCAGAATCGCCGGCACCCGGGCCGCCTTGAGACGCTTGAGCACTCGAGGCAGAAGAGGGATGGGCGGAAAGAGATACAGAAGGTCGAACTGGGACCAAGGCAGAACCAGGGCATCGACCGCAAGAGCTTGCGGATCCCTGGACCGCGCAACATAGCGCGGAAGTCTGTGATTCAGGCGAGACGCGAAGAGATCCACGTCCGGAACTCCCCACCGGAGACACAGTTGATGAAACACTTCCGGGTGGAGAGACCATTCGCCCGGGTCGACGAGCTGACGACTGAGAAAGTCTGCCGCCCAATTGTCGACCCCGGGAATGTGGACGGCGGAGAGAACGGGAACGTGTTCCTCCGCCCATCGCAGGATCTGAGAGGCCTCTCGCAGGGCCATCACGCTCCTGGTGCCCCCCTGATGATTCAGATAAGCCACGGCGGTGGAGTTGTCCGTTTGAATCCGGATCGGGAGGCCGCGCAGACGGGAAGTCCAGTGCGACAGTGCTAAGAAAATTGCCCTGAGTTCGAGAACGTTGATCTGCAGGGAGGATTCCTGAACAGACCACAGACCCTGAACCGTGAGGGACTCGAACACCGCTCCCCATCCCGAGAGGCTGGCATCGGTCGTGATCACGCGCCAACTGGGGGGGAGGAAGGACCGGCCCAGGGACACCGTCCGGGGAAGCAACCACCAGGAGAGATCCAGGCGAATCTGAGGAGGGAGACGAACGAGGCGCTCGAGACCCTCCGGGGACTTGTCCCACCTGGACAAGATGAACATCTGCAGGTCCCGAGAGTGGAATTGGGAATAAGGAATGGCTTCGAATGAGGCCACCATCCTCCCCAGGACGCGCATACATGTCCTGATGGTCAGAGAGGACGGCCTGCGGAGAAGATGTACCCCCGCCTGAAGAGAAGACACCTTCTCCGGGGGAAGGAACACCCGCCCGAGGCGAGTATCGAACAGCATTCCCAGAAAGAGCATCTTCTGGCGTGGGACAAGGGAGGACTTGGAGTGGTTGACAAGCCACCCGAACTGAGCAAGAGCCGAGAGGGTGATGCTCAGGCTGGACAGATTGTCCTCGGGAGACGGGGCCCGAATCAGAAGGTCGTCCAGGTAAGGCACCAGGGCGACCCCCCTGGCACGAAGAAGAGCCACTAGGGGAGCTAACACCTTGGTGAAAACCCTTGGTGCGGAGGCCAGACCGAAGGGAAGGGCTACAAATTGGAAATGAAGCGAACCCACCGCGAAGCGAAGGAACCTTTGATGGGAGAGGGCGATGGGAACGTGGAGATAGGCATCCTGAATGTCGACCGACGACAGGAACTCGCCCAACTCCAGGGAGGCGATCACGGACCGGAGGGACTCCATGCGGAAATGACGGACCCGGACAAACCGATTGAGCGCCTTCAGATCCAGGATAGGGCGGAGTGAGCCGTCCTTTTTGGGGACGGTGAACAGGTTCGAGTAGAAGCCCCGAAAACGTTCTGACTCTGGAACCGGAACGATGACCCCCAGAGCGCGCAGGGAATGAATGGCCTGAAAAAAACTGTCTGCCCGGGCGGGAGACATGGGGGGGGACGTCAAGAAGAAACGACTGGGCGGAAGGTCGGTGAATTCGATTCTGTACCCAGAAGAGACCACCTCGAGAACCCAAGCGTCTTCTACGTTTGCCCGCCAAACATCCCGAAAGACAAGCAGGCGCCCTCCCACCATGACGGGGATCGAGTCATGCTGAAGGAGGCTTAGTGGACTGGGGACGAGCGGGCTTGGGCTTGGCGTGCCAAGAGGGCCTGGACTTGAAGGAAGGCCTGGAAGGCTTCTTGTCAGATCGGGCAGGAGGGGCCCGAGAGGACCGAAAGGACTGCGTCCGGGAGGACGACCCGGGGAAACGACGGCGGCGAGGCTGATTCTGAGGAAGAAGAGAACTCTTACCTCCAGTGGCCTCGGAGATGAGCTCCTCTAAGCGTTTCCCAAAAAGCTTTCCACCGAGAAAGGGAAGAGAGATAAGAGCCTTCTTAGAGGCGGCGTCCGCCGCCCAGGAACGAAGCCAGATGGTGCGGCGGATAGCCACAGAGTTGGCGGCCGCACGCCCAGAGCGGCGAGCCGATTCCATAGAGGCGTCACAAAGAAACTTGGAGGCCTGATAGATCTGGGAGGCAAGCACTGCCAAGTCCCCCTGGTCAGAGTCAGCAGGTAAGGCACGGAGAAGCTGCTTTGCCCAAACAGCGCATGCCTTGGCGACCCAAGAGGCGGCAAACGCAGGGCGGATGGCGGCGCCCGCCGCTATGAAAACAGACTTGGCCAAGGAGTCGACCCGTTTATCAGCGGGATCCGACAAGGAAGCCGCATCAGCCAGGGGAAGTGTAGTAGCCTTCGCCAGACGAGCGACCTGAGGATCCACCAGGGGGGGAATCGTCCAGAGATTGACCGAATCCTCAGAGAAAGGATAAGGGACATCAGAAGCCTTGGTGAGATGAAGGCGCCGGTCAGGGTGACGCCACTCCTTGGCAAGGAGAGCGTCCAGATCCTCGTGATTGGGAAAAACCACCGTGGACCGCTTAGAGCGGCGGAAGGACACCGCCTCCAGGGAGGAGGACGAGGGGACGTCCTGTACGTGGAGTGCGTCCCGAACGGCCCTGATGAGATCCTGCACGGCTGCCGACATCGCCGAACACCGCTCAGATTCAGAATCTGAAGCGGAGGAGTCCCCAGGAGCGGCGGAAGCGGCTGAAGAAGAAATCTCACCGGACTCAGACCTAGCCGGGGAGCGATCCGGGGAAACTGAGGAGGAGTGGGACCCAGCCGAGACCGTACGTGGTCGTTTGCGGGACCGAGAGCCGGAGCGAGGATGGGAACCATCGCCAGGCGCATCACCAGCGGTAGAGGCCCTGCCAGAAGCGGCCGCAATCTGGGCAGGGAGACTGTCCAGAGACTGTGCCAGGGATTGGGAGAGGCTAGCAAGGCTACCTATGGCCTGGGACAGGGTAGCAGCCCATTCCGGGAGAACCGACAAGGTAGAGGCCGCAGGAGCGGACTGGGCGGGCCCGGGGGTGAGGCACTGCACACAGAGGGACGTAGGCTGGCCGCATGGGAACTTCCTATTACACACAGAGCAGGCGTAATGAGTGGAAATGGCGGCAGGGGGAGTGGGGGCCTGACCAGAGGAAGACATGATGGCGGTGGTGGAACCTGAAAAGAAGAAGTCAGCCAGAGGCTGCCTACCACGACCAATGGTGCTGTGTCCCAGAAAAAACGAGCGCTGGAGATCCGGAGCGCAGGAGGATATGGCGACGCACGCGACCGCTCAGCCCAGGCACAGAGAAACCGTTCGGCAGAAGAACCGCCCCCCTAGCAGCCCGCGCTGGCGCTGGATTGGGCCGAAGGAAGAGAGACCTCGGGAGGAACGCCCACAAGGGGAGGGGCAAGAGAGGAAGCCCGGGAAGCGCAGGAGGCGGAGACGACGCCCGCCCACGTGACCGCGGCCTAGGCCGAGCAAAAGCCGCGGCCTCTAGTATGCGCTCCCCATCCTCAGGGCGCAGTCGGACGCAGAGGAAAGCGCCGCCGCCGGCAACCCCCGCCCGCCAGCGCAGGAATAAAACAGACAGCGCCGAGGACAGGCAGAGGAGAGGACACAGCCACCGAGGTAGGAAAGGGCGAAGGCCGAAAATGGCCGTCTTAAAGGAGCCGATCTCCATTAAAAAAGGCTCCAGAAGGGAGACCCCCCTGAGAAGGAGAGTGAAGGAGAGGTGCCCCCCCAAAGGCCCAGCTATACTAGGGGAAGATGGGTTGGGGCTGAAGCTCATACTCACCCTCCGATTAGTTCAGGCGCAGCATGACCACCCCCTCGGCGGACTCAACACGGAACCGTGGGTCCGCCGGAATCCACTGCAGAAGCAGGTCACGTTGGGGACTGGGTGGCTGCAAGGTACCGAGTACGCGCCCGCAGGGGGGCAACTAAGGTGGAACACGATGGAGCCGCCCCTGCAACCTGTAGAGGAAAAAATTAAAAGAAATAAAAATAAAATAAAAAATTAGCAGAAAAAGGACCTGCTAGCAGGTCATGTCTGCCTCCTACGGACACTAGAACTAGACTGAGTTGTTCTGGCTCTAGCAGAGGGGTATAGCCCACCTGGGTGGAGCCAACACTTTTTTGTTTCTAGTGTCAGCCTCCTAGTGGCAGCTGGGCATATACCCATGGTGCTGTGTCCCCCAATGCCACGCACGAGAAAAAGCTGTGCTTTTGACAATCCAGAAAGAAAAAAAAACCTGGAGAGAAAAAAAGTGCCAAAAAATGAAGCAAACATGCAGACAAATTCCACTTGCAGTCCAAAGCTGGATATAGCGGCCAACTTCTACCTGAGGAAATGGTACCATGTGAAAAGGACCAATAAAAAAATATATATATAATAATCACACAGCTCTGTAGAGCACTTACCTGGAGGTGGACCACCATACTTTCGTTGTCCATTCACCTGCAACAGTTCAACCTTTGAGTTTTTTATCCATTCGGCGAGAGCAGCTTTATTTTTGGATTTACAGAGTTGAGCCAAACCTGTGGCTGAAATAAAACAAAGACGAGCGTTATAATCTGAGTAACGGGCACCAGGGTACCCGCCATGACCATTAGCCTTCACTTTTCCACGCTTCAATAATCTGCGTCAATACTACCATGGGAAGACATAAGCGAATTTAAGCTCGGCTCGTCTCCTGATCAGCTCATCTCCCGATGCTTCCACCCAGAGTGCTAGGGCCTCTATAGAAGGTCTGACTAATTTGATACATTTAAAGGGGTTTTCTGAGATTTAAATACTGATGACCTAGGATAGGTGGGGGTAAGACACCTGGTACCCGCACTGATCAGCTGTTTTAGAAGGCGCCAGTGCTCACGGCTGTGGCCTTCTCCGTGCTCACCAAGCACAGCGCCGTATAGTGGCTGTGCTTGGTTTCACAGCTCGCCCCCATTCACTTCCATGGAGCCGAGCTGCACCTAGGCCATGTGACCGATGAAGGGAAAGCTTTGAGAAGACTGCGGTGCTACTGCAAGCACTGGTGCCTTCCTGATCAGCTCTATCCCTGCAAAGTCGCCACTGCATCTCCCTGTCAATTGGATCAAAACATCTGGCGATGGGGGGGCAGCCAATAGCAGATGACCACGACGGTGACCAGCCTCAAGGGGGCTCCCCCGTCGCAGCCTTCTCTTGGCTGCCAGATGTTTTGATCGGAGTGACGGGGGAGATGCAGTGGATCCGGAGTGACATGGATGCTGGGGAGCAGGCAAGTATAATCCATAGAATTGGTCTGGGCATTGGGGGGGGGGGATACTCTAGATATTGGATAACCCCTTTAATGGGAATTGACAGCACAAGGAAGAGTCCACAGAGAGCAGGAGAAACTAACTGTATAGGGTAGTTTTTTTCTAAGTAAGTGTAAAGATCTTTTATTCTGCTCCTGCAAGTATAATCCATACAAGGGGCTCAGACATTGAGGGAATATTTTAGATATCGGAAAACCCCTTTGACTGTTAAGCACCAAACTGTTTTGCCTGAGTCCAGCTCAGACAGAATGGGAAAGAGGGGGCAGCACTGCTTTACTGGCTCATATACCCGGATTGGTAGCAGCTAGAGACATGTGCCCAGTCTTGTTTGAAAGCTGGCATTTCATACAAGACCAAAATGATTAACATGAGCAGAACATTGGCATTTCTAAAAGCAATATCTTCTCATTTTGGTATTGTTTGGGAGCTTGGAATGTCAGCTTTCAAACAGTATAAAGGCTATATCTCTAGCTGCTACCAGAGAACTGGGCAATTAAGGCTACTTTCACACTGGCATTTTGGCTTTCCGTTTGTGAGATCCGTTCAGGGCTCTCACACGCGGTCCTAAACGGATCAGTTTTGCCCTAATGCATTCTGAATGTTTAATGATCCGTTCAGAATGCATCAGTTTGCCTCCGATCAGTCTCCATTCCGCTCCGAAGGCGGACAACAAAACGCTGCCTGCAGCATTTTGCTGTCCGCCTGACAAAGCGGAGCCAAACGGATCTGTCCTGACACACAAGGTAAGTCAATGGGGACGAATCAGTTTTCTCTGACACAATTGAAAACCGATCCGTCTCCCATTGACTTTCAATGGGGCTCATAACGGATCCGTCTTGGCTGTTACAAATACAAACAGATCCGTTCATGACGGATGCATGCGGTTGTATTATTGTCCATGACATGACAGATCCGCCCAAAACGCGAGTGTGAAAGTAGCCTAAAGCAGCTGCCCCAACTCCCTTTCAGTCTGGAGGAGGAGGGGGGACAGTGTGAGAGCTGACAGCTTTCAGGAGAAAAAAAAAAGTATAGAAATGTGGCATTGTCATCGTTGAAGGGACCCACATGATAATGTTACATTAGGCTACTTTCACAATAGTGTTGTTTAAATTTGGCATTTAATTCCGACACCGGAACTGCCCGCCGGATCTGGAAAAACGTGTGAAAACGGATTACATTTGCATCCTGATCAGGATTTTGATCACAATGAAAAAAATGCATTGGAAAAAACGGGTCTGCCATTTATGGACTTTAACTTTTTTTTCACATTTTTCAGGTTTAACATGCAAAAGCCGGATCCGGTTTGACTGAACACACGGAGCCGGATCCGGCGTTCAGTCAAAGTGTTCAGGATTTTTGGCCGGAGGTAAAAATACAACATGCTACGGTTTTCTGAAAAGCCTGATCAGTCAAAAAGACTGAACTGAAGACGTCCTGATGCATCCTGAACGGATTGCTCTCTATTCAGAATGCATGGGGATAAAACTGGTCAGTTATTTTCCGGATTTGAGCCCCTAGGACAGAACTCAGCGCCGGAAAAGAAAAACGCTAGTGTGAAAGTTACATTAGTTATACGACACAGTGAACGCCGTGAATAAATGCCACAAAATAATGTAAAAATTGCTGTTTTTTTTTATCTTTCCACCTAAAATTAAAGTTATTTAATACTACACTATACACTCACCTAAAGAATTATTAGGAACACCATACTAATATGGTGTTGGACCCCCTTTTGCCTTCAGAACTGCCTTAATTCTACGTGGCATTGATTCAACAAGGTGCTGATAGCATTCTTTAGAAATGTTGGCCCATATTGATAGGATAGCATCTTGCAGTTGATGGAGATTTGAGGGATGCACATCCAGGGCACGAAGCTCCCGTTCCACCACATCCCAAAGATGCTCTATTGGGTTGAGATCTGGTGACTGTGGGGCCATTTTAGTACAGTGAACTCATTGTCATGTTCAAGAAACCAAAACAAGATTTTCTTCAGACACATTAAAAATCCACAATAAAAGGACATTTTTAGGAGGGTTTTTCCAATTTTAATGTGACTAAGGAGTTTAATAAATTTTGCACATTTCACTGACAGTCTTTAATTTGAGACGGGTGCATCTTACGGGTTTCGTTCCCACGGCGTTCCATTTGCAGCAAAACTGACCCACGCCCTTCATTCTCTGGGTCAGTGCAATTACAACAATACCACATATGTATAGTTTTTTTATGTCTAAATAGCGTAAAAATAGGGAACCTGTCACCGGGATTTTGGCCATAGAGCTGGGGACATGGGCTGCTAGATGGCCGCTAGCACATCTGCAGTACCCAGTCCCCATAGCTCTCTGTGCTTTTATTGTGTTAAAAAAACAGTTTTAATTGATATGCAAATGAACCTGATATGTGTCCTGTATCCGGAGATGAGTCCAGCAGAAAGGAGCCCAGCACCGCCCGGCGTCCTCCGAATCTCCTCCTTGCTGGCTGACGTCACAGAGCTGGAGTGCTGAAATCTTGCGATGCGCGAGCTAGCGCATGCGCAGTGTCGGCATCATGTTCATTCCCTGTGCCGGCATCAGCACAGGGAACGAACTACGCATGCGCTAGCTCGTGCATCGCAAGATTTCGGTGCTCCAGCTCTGTGACGTCAGCAAGGAGGAGATTCGGAGGACGCGGGGCGTTGCTGGGCTCCTTTCCGGATACAGGACACATAAGGTTCATTTGCATATGGATCAAAACAGTTTTTTAACACAAAAGCACACGGAGCTATGGGGACTGGGTACTGCAGATGTGCTAGTGGCCATCTAGCAGCCCATGTCCCCAGCTCTATGCACAAAATCCCGGTGACCGGTTCCCTTTAAACTTTAAAAAAATTACTTTTTTTACATCACCATATTCTGACCCCATAACTCTTATAGTTCTGAGCTGTGTGGGGGCTCATTTTGTGGGACAATCCTCAGGATAGGCCATCAATACCAGATCGGCAGGGGCCCCGACTCCTGGCACCACCACCGATCAGCAGTAATTACAACTAAGCCGTCCCATTCACTTCAATGGGATGGCTCCTTCCTACTCACTTGATGGCGGAGCTGAAATCACACCTGTGCACCACTGCAGTTATGACGGCGGGCTGATCGGTAGAGATGCCAGGTGCCCGAATCCCATTGATCTGATATTGATTACCTATCTTGAGGACAGGCGATTGATATCTGTAGCCCGGAGAACCTTTAAAGGGATTTTTCACCTCAGAAAAGCTCTATAAACCTACGGGAATAGAGCACTTGCCCGCTACTCCAGATACGTAAATAGAGACAATTTACCTGTTGTGTGAGGTGACCGACTTCCTCTAAAAGGAGGTTTTCCAGTATTTTTCTACTTATTGTCTATCCTCAGAATAGGCCAATCACATCAGACCAACATCCCAGCCCCCCAGTAATCAGCTGTTTAGGGGTAGGTACATTCATTGTATAGCATTGATCCCACAGAATTGAATGGGAGCAGTAATGACCAGCTCTGTCCACTAAACATGGATGGCGCTGTGTAGTTCTGGTGCCTCTGCCAAGCAGCGACTTTCACACTTGCGTTGTTAACAGGGTGAATAAAAATCAATGATTTAAAAAAAAAAAAAAAAAAAAAAAAAAAAAAAAGATTTTTATTTAAATCTGATTTTTTAATATAAAATGCTTTTTGAGGAAAATATATTACCATCTAAAAGTTATTTCATTATGAAATAAAGATCACTTTTTTAATTATGTAGAATAAGGCTGCATATGTTTAATTTTTTGTTAAATTCCATTAATCCATTCAGCTGTTTTATTGCTGATGCTGTTGAAATTTGGAAGGAACTGAGTGAACACTTAAAAACAGAACTACACATGGACAGAATTAAATTACAAGCATTAAAAAAAAAACTAATGGGACAAGCACTGTCTCCAGCTCATTTTTTGGCAAATATTGTCAATATCCAGTATCAGGGTCAAAACTTAAGTGCTGAGGAAGAGGAGTTCGCTATGACATGGGTATCCAGCAATCATCCATCTGTAATGCCAACTATAATGAACTTCAAAGCCAAGGGGGAACCATTCAAGAAAAATATGTTTGCTGAAGATATTTTAAAGAAAGTCACACCAGTGAACTGGTGGAAGTCACTTAAAATATATATTTTTTCTTTAGCCAAATTAGTTAAACATGGATGTTGAAGCAAATAACATGCTGTAATGTTATTGTTTCAGTTGAATAAATCCTATTTAAATTTTTATTAAGGTAATAATTATTTGTCTCCTTCCTAAGTACAACAGAAAAATTGTCCAAATATGAATCTTTATGTAAAAAACTATGATTTAAATCAATGTGTATAAAGTGAATGGGCACTCTGATAGATGGAGTCACATACAGAATAAAATACCAAATTTAACCAATTTATTAACTCAATATAAAACTATAAGTATAAAAATCCTAGTATGAATTACCATATGGCATAAAATATTAAAATATTGGCACTGTATGATACAGTAATACAATAATAATGTTGACTGATGTTGATCCGACAATTGATATCGTCACAATTATTCAATGGACTTATAAAATGTTCATGTAAAAAAAGGGAAGAAAAAGAGTCCAAAGTTCCTCAACGTGAATATGAATATAGATTGTTATGCAGACTCACATTAATCTGGCAGAAAATGATGATAATAGTAATTGATATTGTTGTTCTCAATATACGATGGTATATGTTGGTGATACCGCACACAGACGGTTTCTATATTAAATCTTTCCAAGAGTGAATTTTTGATAGATAACAGCAAGCAGTGATTGCACAGATTTTACTCAGCTCTCGGTATGAGCAGCTATTACTCACAGTTAGCAGCTTCGATTCGTGGCGTCCCACGAGCTGTCTTTATGTAGTGAGGTTGCTTCTTTGTTAAAGATTTTTCATACGGTTGGTATACCGAATCTTTATTCTTTCTGTTAGAACACGGCTGTGTGGAGCTGTAACACACGCGGTCCCAATATTCGAGCTGATTTCCTTTGGCGTTCCACGTGTCTCCAAATGTGCGGAGCTTCAGTGTTTGCTGAAATACCTGCTATGAACCAGTTATTTGCAGGCTGTGGATTCCGCCGGTGGATTTCTTTAGTGAAGCGCTTCACTTATGGGCCATCTAGTCGATGTTGTCCAACATATGCCCGGCTATTTAAGTCTGATGACCGAAAGTTACCGCCAGACGCGTTTCGGGGACTATACTCGTCTCCTTCCTCAGTGGCTGTGTTCGGTCTCTGTATGTGGCCGGATTTTATACGTTTCCTCTCTGGAGACCGAACACATACAGAGACCGAACACAGCCACTGAGGAAGGAGACGAGTATAGTCCCCGAAACGCGTCTGGCGGTAACTTTCGGTTTTATATTGAGTTAATAAATTGGTTAAATTTGGTATTTTATTCTGTATGTGACTCCATCTATCAGAGTGCCCATTCACTTTATACACATTTGTCTAACCTGGTGAGTAGGGTGTCGCACTAGTTTGGAGCACCTATACATCACCAACACAGGGGTGAGCCGTCCTATACCTTTCTGTTATGATTTAAATCAAGCCTTACTGACTAGTGATTTAAAATCGCTATTTAAATCAAATCTACCCTGGTTGTTAATTCCAGCATTGAGATCTGGCAGAGAATCTTAATACCGGAACTAAACGGATCAGTTTTGATTTTGCACATCAGGGTGCGTCCGTTCTGTTAGGATGCGGTTGTGTGAAATCAAAACGGAACAAACCGGATCAGTCACTAAAATACATTGAAAGTCAATGGCATTTGACTTTGCCATTTCCAGTACATGCCCCCGTCACATTTGGCATGCAGAGCCTGGCTTCAAGACGCACGCATGGCACAGCGAGACCGCTCACCCACTAGCCCTCCACCCTCCAATACCAGAGACTGGGCATGTGCTGGAAGTGGGGCGGTATGGTGCTTGTATTGAAAGGGTTGTCTGATCTCGCTATTACTAAGGCGAGAGGAGACCGTCCCGACCACCAGGCGGCCAGAAAACAGCGCAGCGGGCCGGTACACCATTGTTTCAGCAGCTCCCTTTGCAGTGCATGGCAGCTTCAGAAAGAGCATAACACAGCAAGCTATTCCGGGGGCTGGGATTGGGGTGGCCCTGCAGGGTCCCCCAGATACCGCTGAGGTGTCACCACGTGTTGCTGCTCTCCGGAAGGGATGGTAAGGCGTGGTGCACCCCAATGGGGAATAAGTCCAGCGAGTCAGGGTCGGCAGTAAACCAGTGCGCTTCTTTACTGGAGGAATTCAGGTGCAAAACAATACAGGCGAGGCACAGGGCTGCTTCTCCAGTCTCCTCCCTGGCAGAAGAAGGGTTTGATGCTGAGGAAAGGCCTAAGACAACTTTCACACTTGCGCTTTCCCTTTCTAGTATTGAGATCCATCAAAGGGTCTCTATAGCGGGGGGAGGGACGCTTCAGTTGTGTCCCCATTCATTGTCAATGGGGACAAAACGGAATACACCAGAATGCAAACAGCGTTTTTCTGTCCGCTAAAAATGCAGTAACACAGTAATAAACAGTATAAGTTAACCCTTTCAAGAGAAATAAAGTAAGAAGTTTTAAACTTTGCATAGGGGAAAACCGGGGTAAATGTCCAGACTTCAGAGTACCCCTGCTCCAGGGCATTACACTATACCGTCCATGAGTTGGGAAGCTGCATAGCTTCACGTGCGACACTGCAACATGCATCATATTAGGAGCACCAGCCAGCGGCACAGAGTCTCTGCCACTCGGTGGTCAGGACACCTTCGTAATAGCAAGATCAGACAACCCCTTTAATACAAGCTTGCTTGTAACAGTAAGATCAAACCCTCTAAAGAGGACCTGTCCCCTCTCCCGACATGTCTGTTTTCTAAGCTTCATGCATTAGACAGGTACTAACAATTCTGGAGCATCTATTCTTCTGTCTGTATGTTGTGCCATTCCTCTATTATTCCTGCTAGAAGTTATGAATAATTTCTAGACGTCTGCAGTAAGGGTACAGAGGGGAGGTAACAAGCTGGGGGCGTGTACCTACACAGACTCACTATCCAATCAGTGCTGCCATTTTCCAACTTCCACACCCCCAACTGGTTACCCCCCCTCTGTACCCTTACTGCAGACTGCTCGTGATTCATTCATAACTTCTAGTAGAAATAACAGAGGAATGGTACAACATACAGACAGAACAATAGATGCTCCAGAATTGTTATTACATGGGAAATGCATGGAGCTACTAAAACAGACATGTCAGGAGAGGGGACAGGTCCTCTTTAAGGTTGAGTTTCAGCAGATTTAAAGGGAACCTGTCATCGGGATTGTGTGTATAGAGATGAGGACATGGGCTGCTAGATGGCCGCTAGCACATCCGCAATACCCAGTCCCCATAGCTCTGTGTGCTTTTATTGTGTAAAAAAAAAACGATTTGATACACGTCTCAGGTTAATTTGCATATGTATCAAATCTGTTTTTTACACAATAAAAGCACACAGAGCTATGGGGACTGGATATTGCGGATGTGCTAGCGGCCATCTAGCAGCCCATGTCCTCAGCGCTATACACAAACTCCCTGTGACAGGTTCCCTTTAAGGTATGTTCACACAGCTGAAATCCACAGCAGTACAACGAGAAGCTGAAAAGACGTCGTTTTTGGTGGCAGATTTGTCATTTGGTGGTGGTTTTACTGGAGCTTTTGGTTAATCTTTTCCTGCTTCCCCATTGACTTCTATGAAATCTACAATCAAATCTGCTTCAATTAAGGCTTCATTCACACGTCCGCGAAATGGGTCCGGCATCCGTTCCGCAATATCCGGAACGGGTGCAGACCCATTCATTCTCAATGGGGCAGGAATGGATGCAGAGAGCACACAGTGTGCTGTCCGCATCCGCATTTCAGGAGCGCAGCCCCGGAAAAAAATAGAACATGTCCTATTATTGTCCACAATTGCAGACAAGAAGAGGCAGTTCTATGGGGGTGCCGGCCGGGTGTATTGAGGATCCGAAATTTGCGGCTCCACAATACACCACGGACATGTGAATGGACCCTAAAGGGGTTGTGCACCAAGTAATATTAATGACTGTTCCTCAGGATAGGTCATTAAAGGGTTTCTGTATCTGGCTGACATTAGCGATGTGCTGATGTCCGCAGTACATAACAGTACGCTTTATAACTCCCTGCCGCCGTACCCTCAAAATAAAGACTTTTACAATATGCTAATGAGCCTCTAGGTGCTAGTGGGGCGTTGCTGCAACATCCAGAGGCTCCGTCTTCTCACCCTTTGGCACGCCCATGTACAGTTGATTGACGTCAGAGTTCTCCTCAGTGGCCCGTAAATCCTGCGCCGTCCCGCCTAGTATTCGGGGCAGTGAGTGAAGATGCGCTCCTGCTGTGGGCTTCCTCACTGCGTTGAAGGAAGGAAGCTGGCAGCAGGAGCGCGTCCTTCACTGCGACTAATACTAAACGGGACGGTACTCCTGCTGCCAGCTTCCTTCCTTCGGCGCAGTGAGGAAGCCCGCAGCAGGAGCGCATCTTCATTCACTGCGACGAATAGGAGGGACGGCGCAGGGGCGGGATTTACGGGACACTGAGGAGAACCGGACGTCAATCAACTGTACATGGGCGTGCCAAAGGGTGAGAAGACTGAGCCTCTGGATGTTGCAGCAACGCCCCACTAGCACCTACACCTCATTAGCATATTATAAAAGTCTTTATTACTGATCAGCTGTTTGAAGAGGCAGCGGCGCTCCATGAGAGCGCTACTTTCTCCTCAGACTATCCATAATACTGACGAGTACTCGCTCTGTTCACTTGAATGGAGTGAGTACTTGTAATTACACTGAACCACCGCTGCAAGGGAGACGATGCGCAGTGTAATGAAGCGGAAGCAACGCTCGCATGGAGCACCGCCTCCTCTTCAAACAGCGGATGGGCGGGGCGACAATCCGATATTGATGAGCTATCCCGAAGGCTGTACAACCCCTTCAAAGTCCATGGGAAAACTGTTGACGTCACTGGATTTAGCAGTGGAAAATGCCCCCCAGTTACTGTCCTGCTGAATCCAGGCATATTTGCCAGGTTGCTGGATGCCATTATAGTAAATGGGGGCAATGGGAATGGGTCTATGATCCATCCGTTCCGCAAAAAGATAGAACAAGTTCTATTTTTTTGCGGAACGGAACCCCACAGAAGCACTCAGTAGTGCTTCCGTACCGCATCTCTGGATTTGCGGACCCATTCAAGTGAAAGGGTCCGCATTCGTGATGCAGAATGCACACAACCGGTGCCCCAAGTATTGCAGAACCGCTGTATGCGGCCCACAATATGGGCACGGGTGCACTACGGCCGTGTAAAAGAGGTCTTATGGTAGGTTCACCAAGAGAATTTTACAAGGTAGATTTCCCAGCAGATTTTCTTTTTAGCCAAAGCCAGAAGTGGATTTGAAAGGAATCAGAAAGGAAGGACTTCTACTTCTCCTTCCTGCTGGATCCACTTCTGGCTTTGGGGAAAATCTGCCTCAAAATCTCCTTCAGAAAAACTCTGAACCTTCCCTTAGGCCTCATGCACACGACCGTGGTGTGTTTTGCGGTCCGCAAATCGCAGATTCGCAAAACACAGACTGCGTCCCTGCGCGTTCCGCAATTTACGGAACGGCAAAGACAGCCTTCAATATAAATGCCTATTCTTGTCCGCAAAGCTCGGACAAGAATGGGACATGCTATACTTTTTTGCAGGGCCGCGGAACGGAGCAACGGATGCGGACAGCACATGGAGTGCTGTCCGCATCTTTTGCGGCCCCACTGAAGTGTTTGCGCCGGTTTTTAGTAAAAAAATAAAAAAAAATTGAAAAAAACTATTTTAGACTGAAATTGTACCCGTTTTGGATCATTGTTCACCTTGTTTGCCTATTTTGATTTATTTTTATTTTTTTAGACTAATTCATAAGTTTTCTAACTTTTGTGACTTTTTCCCCCCAACCTTTTTATATAAATGAATCTCATTTTACACAACAAAACCCCTCATTTCTACCCCACCCCCGGGCTGGCGTACTTGTCTGTGTTCAGTGGTGAAGTATGACTTTTTTTGCATTAAGTCACACTTTCTTGGAGATGTGATTTTTTTCATACACAAATAAATGAGACCAGTGCGAGTGACTATGGACCTGCGTAACTGAAAAAGAACCACAAGCGGTCAGACTAAATACGGCAAGTGCTGTGCAACTTAACCGCCTCCGGACCGCCTAACGCAGAATCGCGGTCCGGAGGCGGCAGCTCTGCGCAGAGTGACGCATATACGCGTCATCTCGCAAGAGCAGAGACTTCCTGTTAACGCGCGCACACAGGTGCGCGCGTTCACAGGATCGGAAGGTAAGCGAGTGGATCTCCAGCCCGCCAGCGGCGATCGCTCGCAGGCAGGCTGGAGATGCGATTTTTTAAATCCCTAACAGGTATATTAGATGCTGTTTTGTTAACAGCATCTAATATACCTGCTACCTGGTCCTCTGGTGGTCCCTTTTGCTTGGATTGACCACCAGAGGACACAGGTAGCTCAGTAAAGTACCACCAAACACCACTACACTACACCCCCCTCCGTCACTTATTAGTCATTGATCACCCCCCTGTCATTGATCACCCCCCTGTCATTGATCACCCCCCTGTCATTGATCACCCCCCTGTCAGGCTCCATTCAGACATCCGTATGATTTTTACGGATCCACGGATACATGGATCGGATACGCAAAACACATACGGGCGTCTGAATGGAGCCTTACAGGGGGGTGATCACCCCATACAGACTCCCTGATCATCCCCCTGTCATTGATCACCCCCTGTAAGGCTCCATTTAGACATTTTTTTGGCACAAGTCAGCGGAAATAGATATTTTATTTTTCTTACAAAGTCTCACATTAACTTGTGTCAAAAAATAAAATCTTACATGACCTCACCATACCCCTCACGGAATCCAAATGCGTAAAATTTTTTAGACATTTATATTCCAGACTTAGGCCTCATGCACACGACCGTTGTGTGCATCCGTGGCCGTTGTGCCGTTTTCCGTTTTTTTTTTCGCGGACCCATTGACTTTCAATGGGTCCGTGGAAAAATCAGAAAATGCACCGTTTTGCAGCCGAGGCCGTGATCCGTGTATCCTGTCCGTCAAAAAAATATGACCTGTCCTATTTTTTGGACGGACAACGGTTCACGGACCCATTCAAGTCAATGGGTCCGTGAAAAAACACGGATGCACACAAGATTGGCATCCGTGTCCGTGATCCGTGGCCGTAGGTTGCTTTCATACAGACGGATCCGAAGATCCGTCTGCATAAAAGCTTTTTCAGATCTAAGTTTTCACTTCGTGAAAACTCATACCCGACAGTATATTCTAACACAGAGGCGTTCCCATGGTGATGGGGACGCTTCTAGTTAGAATACACTACAAACTTTGTACAAGACTGCCCCCTGCTGCCTGGCAGCACCCGATCTCTTACAGGGGGATATGATAGCACAATTAACCCCTTCAGGTGCGGCACCTGAAGGGGTTAATTGTACTATCATATCCCCCTGTAAGAGATCAGGGCTGCCAGGCAGCAGGGGGCAGACCCCCCCCCCCCCCTCCCCAGTTTGAATATAGTTGGTGGCACAGTGTGCGCCCCCCATCGGGCCCCCCTTCCTCCCTCTAGTGTAATAAATCGTTGGTGGCACAGTGTGCGCCCCCCATCGGGCCCCCCCTTCCTCCCTCTATTGTTATAAATCGTTGGTGGCACAGTGTGCGCCCCCCATCGGCCCCCCTCCCTCTATAGCAGTAACAACATTAGTGGCAGTGTGCGGCCTCCCATCTCTCCCCCCCCCCGATCATTGGTGTCAGCGGAGTTCCGATCGAAATCCCAGTTTAATCGCTGGGGCTCCGATCGGTAACCATGGCAACCAGGAAGCTACTGCAGCCCTGGTTGCCATGGTTACTTAGCAATAGTACAACAGTAGAAGATTCATACTTACCTGCTTGCTGCTGCGATGTCTGTGAACGGCCGGGAGCTCCTCCTCCTACTGGTAAGTGACAGTTCTTTAGCAATGCGCCGCACAGACCTTTCACTTACCAGTAGGAGGAGCTCCCGGCCGGACACAGACATCGCAGCAGCAATGAATCTTCTACTGTTGAGACCGCACACTGCCACCAATGTTACTGCTATAGAGGGAGAGGGGGGGGGGGGGCGATGGTGGTTGGCACACTGTGCCACCAACGATTTAATACAATAGAGGGAGGGAGGGGGCCGATGGTGGTTGGCACACTGTGCCACCAACGATTTAATACAATAGAGGGAGGGAGGGGGGGCCGATGGTGGTTGGCACACTGTGCCACCAACGATATTCAAACTGGGGAGGGGGGGGGGGGGTCTGCCCCCTGCTGCCTGGCAGCCCTGATCTCCTACAGGGCTCCTCCTACTGGTAAGTGACAGTTCTTTAGCAATGCGCCGCACAGACCTGTCACTTACCAGTAGGTGGAGCTCCCGGCCGGACACAGACATCGCAGCAGCAAGCAGGTAACTATGAGTCTTCTACTATTGTACTATTGCTAAGTAATCATGGCAACCAGGACTGCAGTAGCGTCCTGGTTGCCATGGTTACCGATCGGAGCCCCAGCGATTAAACTGGGACTCCGATCGGAACTCCGCTGCCACCAATGATCGGGAGGGGGGGGGGGAGATGGGAGGCCGCACACTGGCCACCAATGTTACTGCTATAGAGGGAGGGGGGCCGATGGGGGGCGCACACTGCCACCAACGATTTATAACAATAGAGGGAGGAAGGGGGGGCCCGATGGGGGGCGCACACTGTGCCACCAACGATTTATTACACTAGAGGGAGGAAGGGGGGCCCGATGGGGGGCACACACTGTGCCACCAACGATTTATTACACTAGAGGGAGGACGGGGGGCCCGATGGGGGGCGCACACTGTGCCACCAACGATATTCAAACTGGGGAGGGGGGGGTCTGCCCCCTGCTGCCTGGCAGCCCTGATCTCTTACAGGGGGATATGATAGTACAATTAACCCCTTCAGGTGCCGAACCTGAAGGGGTTAATTGTGCTATCATATCCCCCTGTAAGAGATCGGGTGCTGCCAGGCAGCAGGGGGCAGTCTTGTACAAAGTTTGTAGTGTATTCTAACTAGAAGCGTCCCCATCACCATGGGAACGCCTCTGTGTTAGAATATACTGTCGGATCTGAGTTTCACGATGTAGCTCATATCCGACAGTATATTCTAACAGAGGCGTTCCCATGGTGATGGGGACGCTTCAAGTTAAAATATACCATCGGATTGGAGAAAACTCCAATCCGATGGTATAAAAGAACTCCAGACTTTACATTGAAAGTCAATGGGGACGGATCCGTTTGAAATGGCACCAATTTGTGTCAACGTCAAACGGATCCGTCCCCATTGACTTGCATTGTAATTCAGGACGGATCCGTTTGGCTCCGCACGGCCAGGCGGACACCAAAACGACTTTTTTCATGTCCGTGGATCCTCCAAAAATCAAGGAAGACCCACGGACGAAAAAACGGTCACGGATCACGGACCTACGGACCCCGTTTTTGCGGACCGTGAAAATAAACTGTCGTGTGCATGAGGCCTTATTCTCACGCTTTAGGGCCCCTAAAATGCCAGGGCAGTATAAATACCCCACATGTGACCCCATTTCGGAAAGAAGACACCCCAACGTATTCCGTGAGGGGCATATTGAGTCCATGAAAGATTGAAATTTTTGTCCCAAGTTAAGAGGAAAGGGAGACTTTGTGAGAAAATACAAAAAAAAATATATATATATTTCCGCTAACTTGTGCCCAAAAAAAAAAAATTCTATGAACTCTGATTTTTTTTTTTCCTTACAAAGTCTCATATTCCACTAAATTGTGACAAAAAAATAAAAAATTCTAGGAACTCGCCATGCCCCTCACGGAATACCTTGGGGTGTCTTCTTTGCAAAATGGGGTCACTTGTGGGGTAGTTATACTGCCCTAGCAATTTAGGGGCCCAAATGCATCTGGTATCGCCGTACTAAGGAGAAGTTGGGCAATGTGTTTTGGGGGTGTCATTTTACATATACCCATGCTGGGTGAGATAAATCTCTTTGTCAAGAGATGCCAACTTTGTATAAAAAAAAAAAAATGGGAAAAGTTTTCTTTTGCCAAGATATTTCTTTCACCCAACATGGGTATATGTAAAATGACACCCCAAAACACATTCCCCAACTTCTCCTGAGTACAGCGATACCAGATGTGACACTTTTTTGCAGCCTAGGTGGGCAAAGGGGCACACATTCCAAAGAGCACCTTTCGGATTTCACCGGCCATTTTTTACAGATTTTGATTTCAAACAACTTCTCACGCATCTGGGCCCCTAAAATGCCAGGGCAGTATAACTACCCCACAAGTGACCCCATTTTGGAAAGAAGACACCCCAAGGTATTTTGTGATGGGCATAGTAAGTTCATGGAAGTTTATTTTTTGTCACAAGTTAGTGGAATATGAGACTTTGTAAAGAAAAAAAAAGAAAAAAATCATCATTTTCCGCTAACTTGTGACAAAAAAAAGTTCTATGAACTCACTATTCCCATCAGTGAATACCTTAGGGTGTCTACTTTCTGAAATGGGGTCATTTGTGGGGTTTTTCTACTGCCTGGGCATTGTAGAACCTCAGGAAACATGACAGGTGCTCAGAAAGTCAGAGCTGCTTCAAAAAGTGGAAATTGACATTTTTGTACCATAGTTTGCAAACGCTATAACTTTTACCCAAACCATTTTATTTATTTTTTTATCAAAGACATGTAGAACAATAAATTTAGCGAAAAATTTATATATGGATGTCGTTTTTTTTGCAAAATTTTACAACTTAAAGTGAAAAATGTCATTTTTTTGCAAAAAAATCGTTACATTTCGATTAATAACAAAAAAGTAAAAATGTCAGCAGCAATGAAATACCACCAAATGAAAGCTCTATTAGTGAGAAGAAAAGGAGGTAAAATTCATTTGGGTGGTAAGTTGTATGACCGAGCGATAAACGGTGAAAGTAATGTAGTGCAGAAGTGTAAAAAGTGGCCTGGTCATGAAGGGGGTTTCAGCTAGCGGGGCTGAAGTGGTTAAAGGGGTTCTCTGGGCTTTTTAAAGAGTTTCTACCACCAGAAATACTGTTATGTAGCTGACTGATATTAGCGATTCGCCCATGTCAGCACTACATAACAGTATGTTTCAAACAGTAGTTCCTGCGGCCGTTTTTGTTAAAAATGTACTTTTATAGATATGCTAATGAGCCTCTAGGTGCTATGTGGGCATCATTAGCACCTAGAGGGCTCCGTCCACTAACCATTTCAGCCGCCCATCGCGTCCCTCCAGCCCGCCCCGCTCCCGTTGATTGACGTGAAACTTCTCAGTATCGAGTACCAATTCCCGCGCCTGCGCTTCTGTGTTTTCCCGGCGCCGGCTTCCTCACTGCGCCTGCGCCAACTACGTTACAATGAGGAAGCCGGCACCAGGAGCGCAGCATTCACTCACTGCGCCGGATACAGAAGCGCACGGCGCAGGGGCGGGAATTGGTACTCGATACTGAGAAGTTTCACGTCAATCAACAGGAGCGGGGCGGGCTGGAGGGACACGATGGGCGGCTGAAATGGTTAGTGGACGGAGCCCTCTAGGTGCTAATGACGCCCACATAGCACCTAGAGGCTCATTAGAATATCTATAAAAGTACATTTTTAACAAAAACGGCCGCAGGAACTACTGTTAGAAACATACTGTTATGTAGTGCTGACATGGGCGAATCGCTAATGTCAGTCAGCTACATAACAGTATTTCTGGTGGTAGAAACCCTTTAATATTGATCCTATCCTCAGGATAGGTCATCAATATCAGATCAGCGGGGGTCCGACTCCAACACCACTGCTGATCATCTGTAAGGTGAGACAGCATAGACATACAGCAGCCGACAGGAAGACTGCTCGTGCGCACGCCCTCTCCCCGTGCAGCTAATCGGCAGGGAGTCGGACCCCCGCCGATCTGATATTGATCACTAGTGTTGAACTTCTGTTTTCAAGTTCGGCGTACAAGGTTCGGGTTCTCTAACAATTCCATAAAGGATTCCGCTACCACGGACCACAAGCTATGGTCTGTGGTAGCGGAATCCATAACGGAATTCTTAGAGAACCCGAACCTTGAAAACACAAGTTCACCCAACACAATTGATGACCTATCCTGAGGAAAGGTATTCAATATTAAAAAAGACAGAACCCCTTTAATAAAGAGACAGCTGAATGAAAATCACCTCATTGTCAGGCTTAAAAATGGGACCTACTAAAAGGAATGACAGAATGGAAGGCTCAGACTTTAACAGGAAAGTGGAATGCCCATAGAGAACAACGGACCAGAGTGGAATGCCCATAGAGAACAACGGACCAGAGTGGAATGCCCATAGAGAACAACGGACCAGAGTGGAATGCCCATAGAGAACAACGGACCAGAGTGGAATGCCCATAGAGAACAACGGACCAGAGTGGAATGCCCATAGAGAACAACGGACCAGAGTGGAATGCCCATAGAGAACAATGGACCAGAGTGGAATGCCCATAGAGAACAACGGACCAGAGTGGAATGCCCATAGAGAACAACGGACCAGAGTGGAATGCCCATAGAGAACAACGGACCAGAGTGGAATGCCCATAGAGAACAACGGACCAGAGTGGAATGCCCATAGAGAACAACGGACCAGAGTGGAATGCCCATAGAGAACAACGGACCAGAGTGGAATGCCCATAGAGAACAACGGACCAGAGTGGAATGCCCATAGAGAACAACGGACCAGAGTGGAATGCCCATAGAGAACAACGGACCAGAGTGGAATGCCCATAGAGAACAATGGACCAGAGTGGAATGCCCATAGAGAACAATGGACCAGAGTGGAATGCCCATAGAGAACAATGGACCAGAGTGGAATGCCCATAGAGAACAATGGAAATGTAATATTTGAATTGGAGACAAAACCATTTGACATATCTAATAATTATTTAGCAGGCTTACTCTCCAAATTCAGTGGGATTATTTAATGTTCAGATTAAGTGGAATTATCACTGTTTTCTGCAGAATGACGAGGGTGAATGACACCGGAATGCCCATAGACTATAATGGGAAATAAACTATGAGCTCATTTGCAGGTAAATCTGTGTTATGTAGGACATTAACATGATAATCCCACTTAATCTCAATTTTAAATAATCCCACTGAACTAAAGTGTAAACCTGCTACAGATTTATTTGATATGTTAAATGGTTCAGGCACCAAGTCACGTTTTACTTCCCATTATAGCCTATGGGCATTCCATCACCTTTGCATTCTATAGAAAACAGTTATAATCCAAGGTAATTTTCACTTTACAATCTGCTCCTCTACCCAGGGAACACTTGCGGTAAAGGTTAATGTCCTACATAACACAGATTTACCTGCAAATGAGCTCATAGTTTATTTCCCATTATAGTCTCTGGGCATTCCTGTGTCATTCACCCTCGTCATTCTGCAGAAAACAGTGATAAATCCACTTAATCTGAGCATTAAATAATCCCACTGAACTTGGAGAGTAAGCATGCTAAATATTAGATATGTCAAATGGTTTTGTCTCTAAATCAAATATTACATTTCCATTGTTCTCTATAGGCATTGCACTTTCCTGTTAAAGTCTATGGGCCTTCCATTCTGTCATTCCTTTTAGTAGGTCCCTTAAAAACAGGTGAACTTGATAAATGGGCCCCCACTGTTGGCAGTTTGCATGGCAAAAACAACCTATGGTGGCTACTACTCCCCATTCAGTAGCTGGATGCCAACCTGCCCCCCCAACCTACAGTGCCCGCCACTGCCACCTGCTCCAGTGACAGACCAGCCATAGATCCCTACTCCTGTGCTCCAGGGAACACCGCCACCTGGCGGCCAACTGAGTAACTGAAGGCTTTCTTGGAAACTATGTTGCGCTCTGTCTGTAGTCGGGCGCCACCCTGTCTGCCCCCACAGACTGCCCCCACCCTGACCTGTCCATCTGTCCCCACCCTGCCCTATCTGTCCCCACAGACTGCCCCCACCCTGACTGCCCCCCACCAGCTTTCCTCTGTCAGTATATAGCACACAGCAGGATATATAGATATATACACTGTATACCCGGATAAAACACTTTCTATCCAAACATTGCGCCCCACACAGAAAAGCAACAAGTGCACCTTCTACCCCCACCCGGGAGCCCGGAGTCTCCCCCCACACCTGTCAGTGATGGAGCACTACAAGTAGCAGCAGAGCCGACACAGGTGAGCGGCGCCGCCCTATTTACCAACAAGCGCTCACTCCCTGCAATCCTCCTATGTGGCTGTAGCCAAACTACGACTCCCAATATGCATGAGCTGACAGCACCGTAGAGAGTTGCAGTTCTATTCTACCACAGCCTGCAAACTACAGACCGACCTCATTTTAATTGCGCTACCTGAACGAGCAAAAAAAAATAATTAAATGAAAAACTAAATAAAAGTCACTTTATTAACGGATTCTTTGCCCCTCACCTCACAGGCGGCAGCCCCTGATCTCCGGTCCACGCCGCTGATCCTCTGCGCCATCTCTGCTCCAGCGTCAATGAGCCGGGAGCTGCTGAGCCGGGGGCTTATATAGACTCCTGACCTTCTCTGACCAATCCGGAGCGGCCTAGGGCAGTGCTCGCTTCTCATTGGTTCTCGGCAGCCCTCTGCCCTCCCCCATGGAGAGGAGAATAGACTGTGGTGAAGGGATGCAGATTAGGGGCTTGTGCAGAGGACCAGGGCTGGTCATGGAGGGCGCCCCCTGCTGGAGACCTAGAGGGGGAGAATGTGAAGGGGTGGCCATTTTTATATTATTTCATGTCTGCTTTATATAAATTCCTGTTTTGCTGCTCATATGAAATATAGTGGGTGGCTAGCTTCACCCACCCGTCCATTCCGTGGGCACCCATCCTTCATTTTACATTTTAGGCCTCACTCGTACGAACGTTGTTCGGGTCCGCATTTTCTGCGGCTCGGCTGCGGACCCATTCGCTTCACTGGGGCCGCAAAAGATGCGCACAGCACTCCACATCCGTTGCTCTGCAAAAAAATAGAAAGTGTCCTATTCTTGTCCATTTCGCGGACAAGAATAGGCATTTCTATTATAGGCGGCCTGTTCCGTTCCACACACACAGGCGGTATCCGTATTCTGCGCGGTCGTGCGCCTGTAGCCTTATACTCTCTGGAAATGTCTTGCCCAGACTCAGTATAAGGCTACACACACAAGGCCGCGCCGTGTTTTGCGGGCCGCAAATTGCGGATCTGCAAAACACGGATGCCACCCATGTGCATTCCGCAATTTGCAGAACGGAAAGGACCGCCTATAATAGAAATGCCTATTCGTATCCGCAAAACGGACAAGAATAGGACAAGTTGTTTTTTTTGCGGGGCCACGGAACAGAGCGGTAGATGCGGCAGCACACAGACTGCTGTCCGCGTCTTTTGCGGCTCCATTAAAGTGAATGGGTCTGCTCCTGAGCCACAAAAAATGCGACTTGGGTGCGGACCCAAACAACGCTCGTGTGCTTGAGGCCTAAGGGGTCATGCACACGACCGTTGTTTTTGTCCACATCCAGGATTAGATGCGGGCCCATTCACTTCAATGGGGACACAGAAAATCGGACAGCACACTGCGTGCTGTCTGCATCCGTATGTCCGTTCCGCTGCCCCACAAAAAAATATAGAACATGTCCTATTCTTGTCCGTTTTACGTTTCTGTAGAGGGCAGGACGTTCTGTTCCACAAAATGCTAAACGCACACGGGCAGTATCCGTGTGCTGCGGCCGTCTGCTTGAGCCCTAATCCAGCTCCGCTTTCTCCTGTCCCATCTTGGCTCCTGCGCGCGCCCACTCTACTTCTCCTCCGCTTCTTCATATGCTGGCTCCGGTCATATGTTTGACTGCGCAGACTCCCTACAAAGCATTCGGCGCCTGCGCAGGACAAGTGATGACACAAGATGGGACAGGAGAAAGCAGGGCTGAATTACACTGAGTCTGCGCAGTAATATGAAGGACGGGAGCGCGCAACGCTGAATGGACGGGCGGGTGAAGCTGGCCATTCACTGTATGACGTCATCTACGGCACAGCTGGGGACGCAACAAAGAAAAAACAAGCAGCAAAACAGGAATCGGGAAGAAAGGTCATTTATGCAATGGAAACATCGAATAACGTACAGATAAGGCGACTTTCACACTGGTGTTTTGGCTTTCCGTTTGTGAGATCCGTTCAGGGCTCTCAGATGCGGTCCGGAACGGATCAGTTTTGCCCTTATCGCATTCTGAATGGATAAGGATCCGCTCAGAATGCATCAGTTTGCCTCCGTTCCGGCTCCATTCCGCTCTGGAGGCTGCTTGCAGCGTTTTGTTGTCTGTCTGACGAAACTGAGCCAAACGGATCCGTCCTGACACACAATGTAAGTCAATGGGGACGGATCTGCTTTCTCTGGCACAATAGAAAACGGATCCGTCCTCCATTGACTCCAACGTTTTGGCTATGTTAAAGAGAATACAAACGGATCCGTTCTGAACGGATGCGTGCGGTTGTATTATCTGAACGGATGCGTTTGTGCAGATCCATGACGGATCCGCACCGAACGCGAGTGTGAAAGTGGCCTAACAGCACACATAAAATTACATAAAAGTTAAAAGTTAAAGGGTTTACCCCTAAAATGCCCCCCCATACGCCCGGGCCCCTCAAAGAGGTTGTACTTATCTCGTTCCCTCGCACCCGCGTAGCTTCTGACGCCGCACGGGCATCGCTGCATCTCCCTATCGCATGGATAAAAACATTCGGGGTGGGGGGGGTAACAGCCAACAGCAGGCCGCGACAGAAACAAGCCTCCCTAGCATCGCGGGTGACGCTACGGAGGCTCATTCCCGTTGTGACTTTTTTTTCATTGTCGCCTTCCAAGAGCTATAACGTTATTATTTTTCAGTCGATGTAGCCGGATGAGGGCTTGTTTTTTGTTTGTTTTATTGGGGACAAGTTGTGGTTTTAAATGGCCCCCTTTTTTGGGTCCACATAACTTACCGGTTAAACTTTTAATACGTTTTTCTGGGGGGGGGGGGGGGAACAGCAAATCTGCCAGTGAATTGTGTACGTTAAAAACATGATACGTTTATTCCCCGGGTCAGTACGATTACAATGATACCAAATACATACAATTTGTTTGTTTTACTACTTTTGCATAATAAAAACCCATAAAAAAATTAATAAAAAAATGAGCCATAACATTTTTTTTCCTTCCCATTCTACAGAGCTGAGTGAGGGTTTGATTTTTGCGGGACGACTTGTAGTTTTTATTGTTACCATTTTGGGGATTGATTGTTTTTTTTCCATTTCTTTGTTGGCAAATATACAAAAAAAACTGCATTTCTAGCATTGTTTTGTTTGTTTGTTTTTTTCTGTGCTCCCCATGCAGCTAAATGATGTGATAACTGTGTTGTGTGGGTTTTTAAAGGGATGTGGCGATGCAAGATATGTGGAAGGTTTTTTGTTTTTTATTTTTTTTCCATTGAACTGCATTTTTAGGCACACGACCGTATGTGTTTTGCGATCCGCAAAAAAGGATGACGTCCGTATAACATCAGTTTTTTTTTGCTGATCCGTTTTTTTTTTTGTGGATCCATTGTAATAATGCCTATACTTGTCCGCAAACTAGAAAAAATTAGGACATTCACTATTTTTTTTTTGCGGAGCTACGGATCGGACATACTGGTGTGGACAGCACACGATGTGCTGTCCGCATTTTTTGCGGACCCATTGAAATGAATGGGTCTGCATCCTATCCACAAAAAAAAGGAACGGACACGGAAACAAACAACGTTCGTGTGCATGTAGCCTTACAATGAAAATGTTTTTTTTTTTTTTTTATTTAATTTAATTTATTTACCTTTTATTTTTTACTATTTGTTAGTTCGCTCATATAGTGCACTGTGCTACCTATGTGGTACAGTGTACTATAATATTGACAGGCACTATCAGGCAATTACTTTGTTAGGCCCTCGGGTACCGTACTAGACATCGGCATCCCACATTCTGTCCCAGCTAGACTCGCCGAAAAGGCCTCCTCAATCAATCACCACCTCCTTGGCATGCTGAGGCAGTACAGGAATACTGTTATTCCTACTATAAAAGTTATTGACGAATTGCCAGCAGGCTGCCATAAAGGTCCATTTGCATGTTAGACTGTGTTCACATCTGCGGTCTGAATTCCGGTATGGCTTTCCGTTAGAACATGGAATAACGGAATCCATAAGACGGAAGTCAAAACGGAAGCCTTTAGAGGCATTCCGTTTTGATCCGCCATAATAGAAGTCTATGGGAATCATAGCGGATCCGTCTGGTTCCCGTTATGCAAGACGGAAAAAAAAAGTCCCGTCGACAGGATTTTTTTTGTCCGTTCTGCATAACGGAAACCAGACGGATCCGTTATGATTCCCATAGACTTGTATTATGACGGAAAGAAAAACGGAATGCCTTTTAAAGGCTTCCATTTTGCATTCCGTCATAATACAAGTCTATAGGCAGAAGAACGGATCCGTCCTTCCGTCTTATGGATTCCGTTATTTTTCGTTATAACCATGTTATAACGGGAAGCCATACCGGAATCCAGAACGCAGATGTGAACCCACCCTTACCAGTTACCACAGAGTCATAGGAATAGATGCTCCAGAATTGTTATTACATGGGGGATGTAAGTAGTTAACAGACATGTCCCGTATGAGACTGGGGCGGGGGTGCGCATGCATGACTAAGGCCTTGTTCACATCTCTGTTATGGAGATCCGGCAGGCTGTTCCAGTATTGTTCTACTTCACTGGCGGTTCTCCATTAACTGTAATGAGGTCCGATGGTGATGCAGCCGCTTTCCAGCATAAGTGTCGGGTTTCAGATGAATAAAAACGCTTGCATTTTTTTTTTGTCCAGCCAACAACCGGCATTTGCACCAGATCAGGTAGACGGATCTCCTTGATGGAGTTGTGAACAAGGCCTTACTCTCCAGTCACTTCTATGGGATTCCAGCATTCTCATAGTGGTTAATGGAGGAATGGTCACACGTGCACTAAGGGACTCTAGGACCTCCATTTTTATGAATGCTGGGGTTGCCAGTGGTTGAACCCCCGGTGATCATACACTTATCGTCCCCCAAGCCAGGATATATCAGGATAAGACATAAATTGTAACTTTAAGTTACAACAGCTTGAACTTCTTGCAGGCTGTTGTAACTTGATCAAGGCAGCAGCTCTGTCAGGACTGACAGAAAAGGGAGGAAACTCTGCTCTCAGTCAAGCAGACCAACGGGACGAAACAGGGTGGGGAAGGTAAGGCAATGTTACGAATCAGTGAGTGCGGACCCACAGTGCCAACCAACTGGTTTGGCTTTGGGGCTAAACCCTAAAGCCTTAAAGGGGTTGTATCATCTCAGACAATGGGGGCATATCGTTAGGATATGCCCCCATTGTCTGATAGGTGCAGTTACCACACCTATATCAAGAACAGAGCCCCAAAAGTGGTGGAGGGCACACTGTGCATGTGCAGCCGCCTTCCATTTCTATGGAGCCTCCGAAAATAGCTGAGCTCTGGCGATGGGGAGATGCCCCATATAGCGATATGCCACCATTGTCTGAGATGACACAACCCCTTTAACTCCTGTACAGGGATCTGGACTTCACTGCAGGGGAGCAACCAGACCACTTTGTCGTGGGGTAGTTCCAGTATAGTTGGCATCTGACCTACTGGGGCCAGGGACTCTGGTGCAAGCACCTGAAGCTCAGAATAACAAACACGCACTAAAACTGCAGGAACAGTCTGAACAGTCACTAAGACTGATTATGTGGTCTTTGGCAGAACATGCCTGCAGGAAACTTGGCTAGATGGCTGAGACCTGACCAGAACAGCAGATATTGCCAACATAGAACTGGATACACTAGGAGAGCTTGTGGGCAGGGTAGTCATGGATGCAGAAAAAATACGGATGACGTCCGTGTGCATTCCTATTTTTGCGGAACGGAACAGCTGGCCTCTGATAGAACAGTACTATCCTTGTCCGTTATGCGGACAATAATAGGACATGTTCTATCTTTGAACGGAACGGAAAAAACGGAAATACGGAAACGGAAGGCATACGGAGTACCTTCCTTTTTTTTTGCGGATCCATTGAAATGAATGGTTCTGTATACGGTCCATATACGGAACGCAAAAAATGGAACGGAAACGGAAAAAAAACACGTTTGTGTGCAAGAGGCCTTAGGGGCATTCACTTGAATGGGGCCGCAGAAGATGCGGACAGCACACCGTGTGCTGTCCGTGATGTTATGTCCGTTCTGCGGCACCCGCTCAAAAATAGAATATGTCCTATTCTTATCCGTTTTACGGACAAGGATAGGACTGTTCTGTAGATGGCAGGACGTTCCGTTCCACAAAATGTGGAACGCCCACGGCCAGTATCCTTGTTTTGTCGATCCGCAATTTGCGAATCGCAAAAAAGGCTATGGCCGTGTGCATGAGCCCTTATTGTTTTCATACAGCTAGCCAACACCTGATTACCGGAAATTGGACATATCAAAATTTAACCCCTTCCCACCACAGACATTTTATTTATTTATTTTTCATTTTTATTTTCATCTTATGTGGGACTTGTTTTCGTTTTTTTGGGGGGAGGGGGGACAAGCTGCATGGAACAACATTCAGTAGTTGTTGAAAACAATGGGAGGACGACCCCAGGCACCCCACCCCCACCCCTCTAGCGGCTTTTTGGTACAGAATCTGAGCCAAATTCTACCTGCAAAAGACGTCATGCTAACAGCCCACAATGCTAGGTTTCCATCTACCGTTTTCTGATGCAGCTTTTGGAGATAAAACCAGGCATGGATTAAAAAAAAGAGGTGCGGTATCTGTCCTTCCTGTTGTATCATATAGCAGCACTCTATAACTGTAAAGGATAGTATCTGTCATTCCTGTTGTATCATATAGCAGCACTCTATAACTGTAAAGGATAGTATCGGTCCTTCCTGTTGTTTCATATGGCAGCATTCTATAACTGTAAATAACTGTAAAGGATAGTATCTGTCCTTCCTGTTGTATCATATGGCAGCACTCTATAACTGTAAAGGATAGTATCTGTCCTTCCTGTTGTATCATATGGCAGCACTCTATAACTGTAAAGGATAGTATCTGTCCTTCCTGTTGTATCATATAGCAGCACTCTATAACTGTAAAGGATAGTATCTGTCCTTCCTGTTGTATCATATGGCAGCACTCTATAACTGTAAAGGATAGTATCTGTCCTTCCTGTTGTATCATATGGCAGCACTCTATAACTGTAAAGGATAGTATCTGTCCTTCCTGTTGTATCATATGGCAGCACTCTATAACTGTAAAGGATAGTATCTGTCCTTCCTGTTGTATCATATGGCAGCACTCTATAACTGTAAAGGATAGTATCTGTCCTTCCTGTTGTATCATATGGCAGCACTCTATAACTGTAAAGGATAGTATCTGTCCTTCCTGTTGTATCATATGGCAGCACTCTATAACTGTAAAGGATAGTATCTGTCCTTCCTGTTGTATCATATGGCAGCACTCTATAACTGTAAAGGATAGTATCTGTCCTTCCTGTTGTATCATATGGCAGCACTCTATATCTGTAAAGGATAGTATCTGTCCTTCCTGTTGTATCATATAGCAGCACTCTATAACTGTAAAGGATAGTATCTGTCCTTCCTGTTGTATCATATGGCAGCACTCTATAACTGTAAAGGATAGTATCTGTCCTTCCTGTTGTATCATATAGCAGCACTCTATAACTGTAAAGGATAGTATCTGTCCTTCCTGTTGTTTCATATGGCAGCACTCTATAACTGTAAAGGATAGTATCTGTCCTTCCTGTTGTATCATCATATGGCAGCACTCTATATCTGTAAAGGATAGTATCTGTCCTCCCTGTTGTATCATATGGCAGCACTCTATAACTGTAAAGGATAGTATCTGTCCTTCCTGTTGTATCATCATATGGCAGCACTCTATAACTGTAAAGGATAGTATCTGTCCTTTATACTGAGGGTGCAACCACACATCACAGCGGTACTGCGCTATGAGTGCGCCACAAAACTGGTTAACAAACTGCTGTAATGCCCTGGAGCAAGCGTACTTTGGAGTCTGGACATTTGCCCCTATTGCTGCTATGCAAAGCCATCAACTCCCTACTTTGTTGCAGTTTGAAGGGTTAACTTGCACTGTGATTTATGCCGTTGTTTGCACTTATAGGGGGGTTATTTACTCACAGCAACAACAGAATTTGGCGTACAAAAAGTCGCAAGACCTTATTTTGGGACTTTTTAAACACACATGCGAAACTATGCTGCACAGGCTTCTTTACACCATCCTTAGCACTGAGGAGTGGCCGGGGCCGGAGTGGGTCCTGACCAATCAGCCCAGCGCGTTGCATTTCCAGGCATAAAAAACGGCTCCACTCAGGAGCATACTGCCGTAGAATGCGCCTAATTTGTGACGAGGCAGCGCAGGGACTATCAAAGACCGGCCTGTTTAATAAATGATACTGTATTATACTGTTAAATTACACTTTATATGATATATCCCGCTCATTTGCACTGTTATTGCACCGTATTTGCAATGAATTGTGGACACAGGTACGGCTACGTTCACATCTGCGCTGTTAAATACAGTTTTGAGATCCGGCAGAGGATCTCAAAACCGGAATTAAATGGATCCGTGCTATTTAATACATCCAGTTGTATTAAAGGGGTTATACAACCCCTATAATGCCCCCCAAAATGCCCCGTCACCTCATACAGATTATACTTACCCCGCTCCCCGGCACCCGCGCCGCTCCTGATGCTCACACGGCCGCGACTGTATCCCACTAGGGAGGGTCGTTCCTGTTGCGGCCTGCTATTAGCTGACACCCCCCGGGCATTTTGAGGTGCCCGAGCGTTTTAGGGGGCATTATAGGTGTTGCATAACCCCTTTAAATCAAAACTGAACAAACCAGATCCGGTATTAAAATCATTGTAAGTCAATGGGTGCTGGATCAGTTTTTTTTTCAGGTTTATCGTGGATTTATAGCAGGTGTTTTCTTGGTCCTCCTATCGGTCTATACATCTAGTTTGATAATGATCGCATTATTAGTGTTTCTTTATCCCCTGATGAACCCCAGATTTGATTATTTCCGTGGGGTAATGCGTTGGGCGGGGTAACCGAGTATCTTTACAGGTGTTTTTCCTGGAAGATAGGTCTGGAGTTGACCATTGTTCTATGTATAACACTGCAGACACCATATTATCACATTATGCCAATAAAGCCTGTAAACACTAACGGGCGTTCACATGAGCGATCGTTAGCGATCATCTTGCAAGGTAATACTTTAACTTTTTTTAACTTTATTATTTATTATCATTTGTAGGCGGCAGACCGCGGTGTCTAATAACGATCTGCCGCCGGCAAACCACTAGACAGCATGTGGCTGAGCGCTGGCATAGCGATCGCTGCATGTAATAGCAGCGATCTCCTCCGCTAGCGAGCAGGCGATTGCCGGGCTCGTCCTCATCACCGCCTGCCATTGGCTGACCCCCCCATCCCCCCTGACACCTGAGAAGCAGCAGTGGCGGTGCGGCGACCAGGAGTGGAAGGAATCGGTAAGTAGAATCAGTGTGAGGGGCCCGGCAAATGGGGTAGCATTCGGATAACACCTTTAACTCTTTGTAGGACCGGGCCCAGAGGGGTTGGGAGGTTTTGATATTCGATACATTATGATGACTGGTGCGCAGGTGATGTCCTTATACCCTTTTTGATCTAGGTCCATCCTTTCCGGCTAGGTAGTATTAGAGCACCCTTTTCCCTGTCCCTTTATGGTAGGTTAGGGTCATCCAGGGTGACATTTGAAGATGGTGGGATCACTCTAAGGCCTCATGCACACGACCGTTGTTGTGTCCCGTGTCCGTTGTTCCGTTTTCCGTGATTTTCTGCGGACCCATTGACTTTCAATGGCGGGCAAAAAAATACTGTCGTGTGCATGAGGCCTTAGTGTCCATTCACACGTCCGTATGTGTTTTGCGGATCCGACACTCTCATAGAAAATGCCTTTTCTTGTCCGCAATTGCAGACAAGAATAGGATATGTTCTATTTTTTTGTGGAACGGAAGCGCGGATCAGGAAGTGGATCCGCAAATGCGGATGCGGACAGCACATTCCAGCCCCATTGAAAATGAATGGGTCCGCACCTGTTCCGCAAAATTGTGGAACGGATGCGGACCCATTTTGCGGACGTGTGAATGGACCCTTATCAGGGTGGCTACTCCGCTTTAGGTAAGGTGAGCCTAGGGAAAGCCCACACTGATATACTACCAAATGCCAAGTATCCAGAGACCTTGGATCAGGGGTGTATTGTTTTTCACATCCAGCGTGGTTTTTAAGGACTTTTTTGGGTTGTCATTTATAAATGTTATGTTTTAGGGAGGGTTTTTGTTATTCTCTATGATTTTTTTTTTTTCAGATTGACCCCCAGCTTATCTATTGCCTACTGGTGGCAAACTGACCAGCTCTGTGATAATATTCTGCCAGGGAGGAAACTGGAGCGCCAGCTCGATGCCTTGCCTGTATTGTTATGCACTTTAAGGGGTATTCCGGTTATAAGGTTATAACAACTTATCCCCTATTCATCGACCTGATATCTGTCACGTTGGTGGGGGACCTAACGCTGGGACCTCCACCTGTCACGACTACAGGGTGTACCCTGTGGAGCCTCCTGGACACAGCAGCTGGTTGGAAGTGCGCGCCGCCACTCTATTCATTTTTGTGGGGGTGCGGAGATAGCCGAGCAGTGCTTCCATAGAAATGAATGGAGCGAGGCGCACTTCTAACCATCCGCTGTGTCAATTTCAGGGGGGCTCCACAGGGTACGGGGCCCCTGTTCTCATTGTCGGTGGGGGTCCCAGCGTTAGGGCCCCCACCAACCTGATAGTTATCCCCTATCCTGCGAATCGGGGATAAATTATTAGAACTGGAATACCCCTTTAAGTTACTCTAAAGAAGCGCACTGATTTACTGCAGACCCTGACGCTCTGGATTTATTTTCCATTGGGGTGGACCACACTTTACTATCCCTTCCGGAGAGCAGCAACACGTGGTGACACCTGAAGCGGGGACCCAGCATAGAGTTTGTTGGCACCTCATTGCCACAACATACCCGCAGACTAAAATCCCATTAATGTCACACTACTTTGTAATGAATGTAATTCAGGTCTTCTGCATGTAATTTGCTTTCTTCCCTTTTCTGGAAGAAAACCCAGCGTAGGGCGCTGGCACACACTTGAGACGCTGTTGAAAACTGGGTGCAGTTACTGCGTCAAGAAACGTGCATTCACACCGCAGTTAGGGCTCACGCACGAGAACGTATTTTTGGCGGACCCATTCACTTCAATAGGGCAGCAAAAAATGCCGACAGCGCACTATATGTCCGTTCCATTCCACCCGCAAAAAAATAGAATTTGCCCTATTTTGGTCCGTTTTACAGACAAGTATAGGACTGTTCTATAGAGGGCAGGACGTTCCGTTCCAAAAAACTGGCTACGGTCGTGTGCGTGAGTCTTTATAGAATGAGCCAGTTTATCAGCGGGCCACATTTAAAAGGTGCGTTGTGAATGCATTTGTGTTGATGCAGTAACTGTGTCACAACTGCATCCTAACTTAATGCAGATACGTTGTCGCAAAAACTGCACATGGTTTTTTTGATGCTTGATGTGTGAACCCAGCCTTAGGGTCCATTCACACGTCCGTAGTGTATTGCAGATCCGCAATACACCCGGCCGGCACCCCCCATAGAAGGGCCTATTCTTATACGCAATTGCGGACAAGAATACGACATGTTCTATTTTTTTATGGAGCCGCGGACCGGAAGATTGGGGGCGCGCTCCAGAAATGCGGACAGCACACTGTGTACTGTCCGCATCCATTCCTGCCCCATAGAGAATGAATGGGTCCGCACCCGTTCCGCAGAATTGCGGAACGCGCGCGGACACATTCACGGTTGTGTGAATGGACCCTTATTCTCAGAAAAAGATTTATCAAACTGGTGTAAAGTAGAACTGGCTTAGTTGCCCCTAGCAACCAATCAGCTTCCACCTTTCATTTTCCAAAGGAGCTGTGAAAAATGAAGGTGGAATCTAATTGGTTGTTATTGGCAACTAAGCCATTTTGTCTGTACCCCAGTTTTGATAAATATCCCCCTTTGCCTTTCTCTTCCACGCGGATATTAACCTGTCGTGCGGATTTTGAATTCAGCAGCATGTCAATTGATTGCGATTTTTGGTGCGAATTTCACACTTTTTAATGGAAGGGTGAGATCTGTGGCAAAACTGTATTAAATCTGCAACGAAAACATGACAATGTGTAACACATGCCTTTTTTGGTGCTGAATCCACAAAGACAAAAAGGCACAGAATTTCTGTTTGAAATTTGCACTTGTTTGTCTGATTTGTGGGGTTTCTCTCTGGTAGACAGGATTAGCGGACGCAGTATAAAGGCAAGAACAAGTTCTTTGGATCAAACAGTTCAGTGTTTTATTCACACTTTAGGCAAGTGACAAAACAAGCAGTCATATTCAAATAAAAAGTCACCTTGCGGTTTTGGTGGTAATTTACACCATGCGGCAATTCTGCCTCAAGAAGTCCTTGCTGATAGCAGCACCAACCTGTTTCACGCCAAACAGGTAGGCAAGCCTTCCTCCAGACACAAGGCTCTCAGATCCCAACACAGAGACATGGCTTCTGAGCCCAGCTGCCTATTTAAGGACAGCCAGGTGCTGCCAAAATCCAGTCCGGTATCTGACCTCACCTGGCTGTAATTCAGCCCAGAAGTACATGCTGGGAGGAAAACCTATTTTCCCAGACCTAACCTCTCACTGTGTCACAACCCCCCCCCCCCCCCTCCATTTGTTCAACCCTGAGGGGGTGAACACACGCCAGTGTACCCGGGACAGGGCATCCG